>NW_019385144.1:110151-126380 GCF_000671375.1 Centruroides sculpturatus | reverse complement strand
ATTTCTTTTTAAATTGAGAATTTCAAATACTGATACATGTAATTTGAGAACCTCTAGAATTCTGATGGGTCTAAGGACATATTTTTTCTGATATAAAGTTGCAAAGTTGGAGTATTTCAAAAACAAAAACACAATAAAATAAAAAAATATAAATAAATCAATCGTATGAAATAAATAATTATAATAAACAAATAAAACAATAAGAAAAATTTAGAAAAATTAATTGCATAGAAAAGCAATAATAAAAATTTCTGCATGTTTATCAAAACAAATGCAATAAAGAATTGTATTTATATTTATGTTTAACACATTAAACCATAAGAATACTGGTATCCCTCATACAACACAGTTTGAGAATTTGAGAAATCCTCTGTACAAAATTTCACAACTTTTAAGTTCAAACTCTGTTGTTCAATATTTTTTTTATTCAACTCTTAAATTTGCCCAGAGATTCTAAAATATTGAAATTTTCAATTGGTTTGTGCCTTTCACAGGTTTACTTTCATGAAAACTGATAGTGCAATTTATGTCTTCCTTATCCTAGCTTTCCTATTAATCAGATGTTGTTGTCATTGCTTTCAGATTTTAGTTTTTAAGACTGGCATTGTGCTTTGTTTTTATAGATTAATCTTTGTATTTAGTAAAGTTTATTTAAACATTTTTAGGTAAATGTTATTAAAATCTTTTTAACATTAGGTAAGTAACATTCATAAAAATGACAAACAAAATATGGCGATATCGCGGTACTGAAACAATTCAGTATTCAAACACAAATTCTGGAAAATAAATTGCCCAGTTCTTGATTAAACCACTCAAGCAAACTGCTAGAACAAATTTTCTATTAATAACATGTTTTTACTTTTCATTTTGTTATACATAAAACATTTTTATGGTAAAAAAAAAATGAAGACATTGCTGATATTTCTGATCAAGATCAACAAAAAGGCTCAGAAGATGACAATACTTTGTAAAAAGAAAAATGTTTTTGTTTAACTAAAATTAATATGCATTAATACAGTAATTTTAATTGTGATTGTTAGTTAATTATTCATTGCTTTAATATACATATTTCTCTTAGTAACAAAAAAAAAAATAATATACTTTTGTTAACTTATGGAACCTAATCTCATGTTTTGTATTAGTCCTCTGTTTTGTACAGTACGGATTAGCATAATATGGCACTTTTTTAGAACGTAACTACTGTATTATATGAAGGATACCTTCATTTAGATCTATATATTACTAGGAAAACTTCATGTTTAGATTTCATAGCTTTTCTGTAAACTGTTAAATGCACTCTAATTTTTGTCCAGTAAATCCTTCCAGTATAATATTTTTTTAATTTACTACAATTAGACTATAAATGCTTAATTGTTATAAATGCTATAAATGCATTAAGTAGATATTTATTCAGCATTACTGAAGTTCTTAATGTAGAATTTGATAATATCAAAACTTAGCAGCTACTAGCTACTTGTATGGGGGTCAAGTTTCATTACTTTTTTAAAATATTTTATGTTTCTTAGTTTAGCATTATACATAAAAAGTAAAAATGTAAGTATGTGGAAATTATTCTACAATTCAAAAATATACTAACACATATCTAGTACACATATAAGATTAATCACAGTCCCTTGTCTTCTATTGTAGAGAATACTTGCTAACAATATGAACACTTGCAAGTAAATAGAGCTTCTGAGGTCTGTGAAATCTCAATACATAAGGATGAATTTTTAATATAGATATAACCAATGGCAAACTTCAATAAAGAAAATTTAAAAGCTTAAAAACAAAACATTCAAATTACAAAGTTTTCACAAAAAATATTAAATGAATACTATATATTTTATAAGATGCAAGAATTATAATAGAGATTAATAACAAAAAAAAAGTAAAAAGTAAGCATGATGAAATATTAAAAAATAATGAAAATATTGTATACTAATTCATTAATGATCCTTCTTATGAAATAAACAAAATGTTGCAAATAGTGTTAATGTCTGTATATTTCTTCAATCTATGTTAAATGACTTTTTTAAAGTTTGAATTCTTGTTTTCAGTTTCATATTGTAAATGTTTGTTTAGTACTTAATTAAAAGTCTTTATTGTTAAACGATGAAAGTACTTATAAATGTTAAAAATTTATTTGAATAAACAAATGATAAAATAACATTGCACTTTTAATCAGATATTTTATGCTACATATTATTGAAAAATGTTAATTTGCATTTCTACATTTCATGCCATTTATTGATCTCCATTATGCTCTTATTATCTCTTCTCAGTTTTTTCTTTATAGCACAGATTTACTCAAATATCTTATTATCTGAAAATTAGAGTTTTGTAATTAAGATTTTGAAAAATTAAAATGAGAAACTTGAATTAAAATAAAATATAACAATAAAAAAATCTCCAGTAGGAAAATCTCAATTCACAGAAGGCAAAATAATTAAAAGAAATAATATATTCTCTACATTCTAAGAAAGTTATAGAAACATAGATATTTATCACTGATACATTATATATGTAAAATATTGAATATCAAATTCTCAAAGTTCCTACATTTTTATTAGCAATTCTAAAGGTCAAATGAAGACTATTAATATTTCCAGAGACTATACTTTTATATTCAACTTAAAAATATAAAAATATTTTTATACAATTAAACATGTTAAAGTATTACTTAAATAAATATAAATGGAAAACACAAAAACATGTAAAATATTGTATATCAAGAATGCCATCTTTTGATTTTCAACAATTATTGCACAGGTGTACTCAAGCAGGTATATAAGATGACATTTACCCCTCCTTACCAAAACTTAAAAATAAATAAGTAAAATATAACAAAACAAAAACTTTTTCTTTCTGAAGAATATTTTTATATGGACATGTATAAGTTTTTACATTTATGCACAAACTTATTCCTTATGCCCATTACTATGATATATGTATGTACTATT
Source organism: Centruroides sculpturatus (assembly GCF_000671375.1). Classification (NCBI taxonomy): domain Eukaryota; kingdom Metazoa; phylum Arthropoda; class Arachnida; order Scorpiones; family Buthidae; genus Centruroides; species Centruroides sculpturatus. The sequence continues at coordinate 123,417 of NW_019385144.1, read as the reverse complement.
AAATTATTGTACAGTATATTATTTCATTGAAAAGAACTTTAAAAATATATAATTATTCATTATTTATTATTTCAATGATACTAAATTATATGATTATTTAAATAATTTTGCTTAAATATTTTAAACTTATAACGATTTATAAGAATTTTACATATTAATACAGTATTTACTATAATAGTATAACATAATGCTTTATATTTCTTATGAAAAGATTTCTTTATATTTCTTATGATTGCTCTCAATTCTATTGAATCAAATCATACTGCATATTTTACAGTATATTTTTAGTAACAGAACTATATCTATATGTAATGATAGCATCAGACAAATTTAATTTTTAATATTATTTAGTTTTGTGTTTTTATATATATAATTTCTGATATTATTGATTATCCATTTTCAAACATTAATTATTTTATTTTTATTGTAACAGTATGTTTCAAGAACTGTGCTTGCATATTTAGAATAATTTTTATAATTTAAAAGTTTAACTTTACTCTCTATTGTTTTTTCTTCAAACATATTAATACTGAAAATAAAATTTATATATTTTGGAAACATTTAAATTCAATTAAAAGTTTTGAAAAGTTATTGAGAAAATATTGTTTCTTATTGTAAATAAAATAAACAGATTATTCCCAATAGTAAAAATTTTATATATACATATAAGTAATTAATAATTCATATCATCAAAATTAAAGTTTTTGCTGTGTAACCAAAGATTTTTGAAAAGAATAAATTATTATTCTTTTGCAAATGCAATTTTTGAATTTGAAGCATATTTCAGAAATTTTTGAACAAATATATTTTTAAATATTCTTTAAGCATTATATTTATGTTCTGATTTTGCAAGAATATTTAATCTTCTATATATATTGATATATTCATAATAGTTGATTTAAATATTTAATGATCTGACTGAAATTAGAATAAATGAATATAATCAAATCATGTTGTAAAAACATTCAAGCAACACAATAGTAAAAATTTTAACTGTGTAAGTTCAAAAACAAAATTGATAAAAACATGTTAACAAACAGTTTTAAGTTTTGATATTGGATGTCAATGTTTAATACAAACATGAAATAATATAATGACCATACATCAGTTATTAAATAATTATGAGAAAAATAATTTGATAATATTACAAAAAAGAATATTGTCCTATTTTAAAAAGAATATTCAATAGAAATAAAATAAAAGCAGATTTTAATTCTATGAAAATTTACTTTGTAAAATTCTAAAACGATGAATACTTTTTGAATACTTATGCATTTTTGCAAATTTCAATATTAATTAATAAGATACTATATTTATCTCTTTTTATTCAGCATTCAATGAAATATTTATTTTGTTTTTCTATATCCTATATTATAAACAACAAATATAGAAATAATAGATAAAATGTTTTCTTGAATGTAATAAATAGACTATCATTTTCCTAACATATACATTTAAATAAAAGAAGATAAAATAAAATAAATTAAATTTATAATTAATAATTTTGTTTAAAAAATGGCAATTTAACTATCTATATTAAATTGATTGGATTGTCCATAATTAGCAGTGTAGTTTGTGAACATACTGCTTTAGATCTTTAATTACTTGTAATATCTTCTTTTTTAAAAATGAATTAATACTAAATATAAAATTTTGAATAAATGTAAAATATTTTCTTTGCAAATATATCAAGTACTTGTATATAGAAAAATACAGATTATAAATACAAATAACCTTTAATTTAAAATCAGTTATTTATATTTTTTAATATAAATAAGTAACTTTACAAAATAAATGAAAAAATAAATTTTAAAATAAACATAAAATTGACAAGCAATTATTAATTGTGACATCATCACAATGCCAGGCTGCAATTTTTAATCATATTTTTAATTTATTTCATTTAAAATATATGCTCTCCATCTCAAATTAGTAGTGGCTTGCCCTGTACATCATACTTTTCCTTTAACAATAGAGTTGTGCTGATCATCTATTAACTGCTTTCAGGGGAAAACTTTTCAATTGAAATAACATGACTTCCGGTGCAAGCTGAAAGTTCAATATATAGTTAATCGGAGTATCCTGCCCATAAGGTTTCCATATCTGATCTCAGATTTCATCTACTTAATTCCATTCTTGAGATTAAGGAAAGACAGATGGACAAACTGACGAATAGATGAACAGATGGACGACAGTGGGAATTTATATATTTATTTTTACAATTCTTTTCAAATTGCAGCCCAATTAACTTTATTATTTCTCTTTTTCAAATCCATTATTAACAAGTATTGTATTTTCTTGCATTTTTTTATAAATCTATTTTGGAGATCAGATTTTTCTTAAAAATATTTAATCTAATATTAAAAATAGACATCTTAAAGGAAGAGGATAGTATATATATGAAATTTTTTACTAAACTTTATATAATATATAGTAAACATCTAATTAATTCTATTCTATTTAGAAAAATTTTCTTTTATGTTTTAAGTTTTAAACTATAAAGATTTATTTAAACTTGTGTTGTTGGAATTTACAATACAGAAAGCATCAAATTAATATAAAGTAAAAAACAGATGAAAACATGAATCATTAATCTATGAATAAGGCAATTTTCTACTGAAGTATAAAGATTTTTAGAAAAGTTTCACATTTGAATATCTACAAATGTGCATTATTGCAGTCTATGTACAGATTTTCAATTAATGTTAAAAAAAATTAAAATATCCAAAATAAATATTTGGATTATACATTCTTACATTCTATTGAAAGACTTCAAATATATTATAATTCCAATTTGTTCTGATAAATATTTTAAAAATAATATAAACATATTGCATTATACTAAAAATTTGATAAATTTAAAATATTAAATTTGTAGTAATTTCATGCAAATGGTTGAATAAATAACAAAGTAATAAGCAAAGAAGAAACTTTTTCTTTTAATTATACAAATAAATAAAATAAAACAAATTAAGATGTCTGTTTTAATACTATTAGATTAAAGTATCTAATAAATAAAAATTAAATAATTGGCATTATTTAAATATATTTTTGTGCTGGTATTTTTGAAGATTTTGTGTTGTTATTTTATAGTCTATAACCAGCTTTGTGAAGATTCAGAATTGGCATTATATTTGAATATAAATATGACATCAATTTTGATATATTAAATAAGTTATGCTCTAAATAAAACATAAATTAATATTGTAATATAAAATTATTTAACACATGATATTAGTTTAAGGTATGAAAACATCTAATCTATTAAAATCTGATTTAATATCATAACATATTCTCAAAATCTGAGAGGTTTTGATACTATTGAATTATGTAATTGAGATTATAAACAAATAATTTTGCTAATTAAATAATAAAAGCTTTATTATTTAATTTCAAATAATATTGTAAATTGGAAATTTAATATAACATATAATTGTTCATATTCATCAATGATTTTCAATCCAAAACTTGATTTTCTTCAAGAATAACATAACAAAGATATTGAATATAAACTTTTAAGAAATTACTTTCTAAAATAGTAATGTACCATACATAATCTGATAATAATAAGCTAAATTCAAAAATGAACACTTATCAAACTGAAACCTTGCTGTCAATTCTTTTTTGTATACTACTTATTCTCTTATATTCATAATTACATTTTTTCATTTTAATTTACTAAATAGTAGATTTGTTAAAGGTAAAGAAAACTTTTAACTATTTTTTGATTTAACACTCTATCACACATGCTTATGTGTAACCATTTTATACACATGTTTTACTTTTTAATTTTGCAATAATGCTTTAAATTGCTTTTCCAAACTGTTACTTTTAGTAGTACTGTATCAAAATATCAACAACAAACACTTTAAATTTTGATAGTTCCCATTAGCATAATTTATAGTTCATGAACATGTTTTTCCATAACTTATCTAGATTTATGTACAAAATACACATTGTGTGTAGTCAGGTGAATAAATTTCTTTTGCATTATATTCATGTGTAATGTTATTTGTTTAGTGTTTCTGATGAATTTTTTTATGTCATTGTATGATCTTTTTATTACAAGTCACATAAATTAAACCAACATTTACAAAAAAGAGTGCAAATAAAAAAGCATTTCTTCAGATTTCTTTCTTGCATTTCTAGAAAATGCAAGAAAGAAAAATTCAATGTCTAATGTAAATAAAAAATAAAATAGTGCCACATTTAGGGAGCAAAAACAAGTAGTAACACAACAATAAGATGTAGCAGGGTATAATTATTTTATAAGTCTCATGCTAAAATAATACATATATATATAATAATTGATAATCATAATACAGAAAGTGATTGTAATTAAAATATCTTTTTAGTATTAAAAGTATAATAAAAGCAAAATTTGCTTGAATTATAATTTTATAAAATGTGTATCTTATTGTTCTATTCATATTTTTTAGTACTTTTGTGCTTTATAACAAATAGATATTTGCAAAAAAAAGTGTGTAATGTGGGACTGTATATAATTTTTAATTACTTTTAGCTTCATAAGATAACTGTTTTAATAAATTTGTATATTCTACACTAAATTACTCAAAAAGTAAGTCTATGTACAAAATGCACATGTGTGCAGGATCTTGTAAAAATAAATGTGTATGATACAGGGTTAAGAAGTTTGCTTTAATTTGGAACCTTAAAAAACAGAACTTATGAAGTAAACTTAAATTTATTTATTTTTTTCCATAAAAAATAACCCCAAAAAATTATTTTACACTTATAAATATTGATATTTATAGATTAAAAAATTTTATAGATATAAATATTGCATTAAATAACAGAATATGCAGCAAATGTAAAAATTCTTAAAATGATTTTTTTGTAATGTATCATTATATTAAAAAAACTTACAGATATATAATGATATACAATCTCATATTATATAGTATATTCATAAGAAATATTCTTTCTTTCTGTTTTTTCAATGAAAATATAAATTATAATATTCATATATCATTTCTTTTTATCATTTAAAAATATTTAAAATATTAATCTGAATTAATTTTATTATTAGAAAGAACTGTTTTTACTATGTTGTTTATTGCAACTTGATTAAAAATATTATCATTTAATTTTATTTTAATAAAATTAATTTTGTACAGTGCAGGTTAAATTAAGATAAATCCTATAAAAAGAGATGCATTATAATACAAACTGAAATGCAGAAAAATGTTACCGTGTTTTCGCGGGATGACCCGCATGCCGCACAAAAACGGGGGAGACCATAAACTGCGACTAAAATATAAAATTAATCAGATCTAACAAAACTAGTTGTTAATTAAATGTTAAAGAAAACATTTTTCCGAGTACAATAAAATAATAACATTGTAATTTGACTGACTGAAAATCAGGAAGAGAGTTTTCGTTTACAAGACAATAAAACAATTAACGTCTTATTGACATTAGTAGTAGTAGTTAGTCAGTGTGTGGGCTACACTGACCATCTACCCTGGCCTTAAAAATAACACCTTCCTCTCAAAATTCACACAAATCCGATGTTAATCGGTGTAAGCCGAGATAATTTATGGGGAGTTTCTTAAATTTAATTTGTTTATTTTTGCGTTTTTGAATCAAATAACAATAAAATACACATTAAAAACAGCACTTTCGGAATTTTACAAATATTTTACGTCGTTAGAAAGAAGACAAAATGAGGAAATTAAACATATACAGTGGATTCTCGATCTATCGTTTTTGGCGGGACTTGGAGGAAAAAACGACTGATGCGGGAAAACGATTGACACGAGAAATTTATGCCGTCGATGTTTTATTGTTTATCTCATATGAAACGTGTATTTTCCGATGATACGCTTATATGAACGGCTTTCTGTAATACAAAACTATATCGCATTTGCGTTCGAACGTGTGTTTATTCTACGTTTTAAAAAACTGTTAAGAATACTGTAATTTGTTCTGTTTTCTTCTGGTAAGAAAACCTAATGTATTGGTACGTATATCGGAGATAGCGCAAATCAGAAAAATTCTATATTGTGTAAAAATGCATTACTTATATGGTAAACAACAACTGGGCATTCGCCATTACTAATAAATCTAAGACGTTGTATGTCGGTATAGAAGATTACGTGAAAAAGCGCTTTGGGACTGAAAAAAAAAAACGATAGATGCGGGAAAATGATTGATACGGGAACGATAAATCGAGAATTCACTATAATCGTAATTTTTGATCTAATGATGACAGTTTCGCAGTTTTAGAATAAAAATTCGTTCATTTTTTTTAATGCGCCTTCTAGAGAGGGATGTATAACCTCACTTAATTTAACAAGCATGCCGGCTTTTACCATACGGAAATATCTGATTTCATGGTCTTCCCGGATAGACCGGCATGCCGTGATAATACGGTGTTACAAAGTACAAAATTTAAATCTATAGCTTTAATAAACAAAGATCTTTTCAAATTATATTAAAAGCTGCCTATAGTGAAGAAGTTTCTTAATACTTATGAAAATCTTTTATCTAATGTAACTGAATGATTAACATTGTACAAATATAGATTAAACTTTAATACAATAAACAGAAATTTTCATTCTTTACTGAAATAAGTGAAAATAAGTTAATGTCTCATGAAATTTTAACATTACATCAAAATTAAATTTTATACAACAGTCTAAACATTATATTTCCCATTTGTAGATAATATAAGTTTAAGTAAATAAAATTGTTGGTAAAAATATTTTAGAGAAATAATACAGATAATTAATCAGATTTTACACTCAATAATAATGTATTTTACTGAAATTTATAGATTATTATAAGCAATTTTGTTTATTGTCTGAAAAATATTATCATCATCAGTTATTTGATTCTTATTTCCTATTATGAAGTGGTTAAAAAAATTATTTTTATGTTAGAAACATAGATATTTATCACTGATACATTATATATGTAAAATATTGAATATCAAATTCTCAAAGTTCCTACATTTTTATTAGCAATTCTAAAGGTCAAANATAATCAAAAATTACTGTAAGATGAAAAGTAATTAATTTTTAAATATAATCATAAAATGAATAGTAATAAAACTAGCTGTAAGTCATTTACTCACTATCATATAATCCTCATTCTGAATAAAAAACATATGTTATTTATACATGTAGATTTTTGATTCTTTTTGGACTTTAAGACAATTTTAAATTTCTAGATAAATATTTTAATTTTTTATGGAATAAAATTCTGAATAACAAATTCTAATCACTAAGTTTTGTAAAGATCATTCATAAATAATAAGTAATAAAATATTACAAATACAACAATTTTCTAGCAAATGGTTCTAACATAATCCCTAATTACACAGGAAAAGAGATCTTTTATAACAATTCTTTTTAGCAATGATTACAAAGTAACATGACAAAGTAAAAATAAAAAATATGACTTTTATAAGAACTTCAAAAATATATTTTAAACAACCTATTCCATTATTGTTTAACACTTTTCAGAATAAATTTGGGATAATTTTTATAGAAATGAAATAAAATCTGTTGTATATAGGTTATACAGAAAATTCAATCTACATCAAAAAATTAAATCTAAATTATATATTTTGATCCTAATCAATTACTTCAAGTTATTAAATTATATCCATTTTAATTTATGAAGTTTGTGGACTTTTTCTATTTACATATATAATACATGTTTATATATGGAATATAAACATATATATTTCATATAAGCATACAATCAATCAATCTAATTTTTTCACTACAATCAATCTAATTATTGAATTCATATAAATTATTTAATAACAAATCTTATTTAAATTATCTAATTCATACACAATGTCAAATGACATCACATACACTCCAAAGAAAGTGAAATACAGAAAATTCTAAATCAAATAATGTAAAGAATAAAAAATTTTATAATTGAAGTGTTTAAAACTGTATAAAATATTTGAAGATAATGAATTTTTAATTGAGACTATTTTTAATTTTTACTTAAACTGTATAAAATATTTGAAACTTTGAAATGTTTAAAACTGTATTGTTAGACTGTATAACACTGTATAAAACTGTTTTGAAATATTTGAAATGTTTAAAACTGTATAAAATATTTGAAGATAATGAATTTTAAATTGTTACTACTTTTAATTTTTAATTTAATTAATAATGAGTTTTTATTTTGATTTATTTCATATAAATCAAAATAAAAACTGATTATTAATTTCTATTATTTACAAATTTGTTCTAGAAATAATATAAATTAATAACCTCAAGTTAATAATTAGTAATGACTAAAACATTTATTGATTGTTACAAAAAAATGTAATTTAATAAAAATTTATAAAAACTACAGTTTAGTATTTAGTATTTATTCAATAATAAAAAGTAATTTGATGCTCTTGAGCAAAGTTTGCACAAATCATTTTTTTTCTAATTTGTTTTTATGTTTTGGAAATTAAAAAAAGTCTTATATCATTACAAAGATATAAAACTTATCTAAACTTGTATTTATACAAGATTTTTATATAGTTAAAAGTTTAAATTTGTGTATTTATATAAAAATCCATAAAATAAGTGTAACTAATTATTTTCATTCATGTTAATGATGATGTTTCATGATAGATGAATGCAAATAACATCATATATGAATGGTTAATAAGGAATTGTCATACACAGTTGTATTTAGAAAATACAATAAATAAAAGTAAAAAAATTAAATTTTGATAAAAACGTATCAAGAACTTACTAAATCTAATTACAGTAGTAAGATTTCACTATCCATAAAATCAAATATTAAAAAATTGAAATAAAAACCTTTCTATTGTAGCTGTTTATTGTTTCTAAATGGCATAAATAGGAAGAATGGCTCAAAATTTAATTTGTAATACTGTATATAATTATCTTGGCAACATTTTGTTGTAATTTTTACTTAAATTTTTATTTTTGTAAATGGAATAATTTAAATTTCTTTTTGTAAATCTTAAATTAATTAAAAACTGTGCAACTGAAGAAATTTCTTCACTTTAACATTCCAAAAGTAAAAGTTTAGATCCAGTAATTTTTAAAATCAATGTTGGGTTAAAAATCACTAGATCTAAACTTTTACTTTTATAATAGAAATTAACTCTATTTATTTGAAATTTGAAAAAGATCAATTTAAAACAATCAAAACCTTTTAGTTTTTTGATAATTTAGTATTTTTGAACATTGTTTCATTGTAAATATTAACAAAAAATTTGCTTAAAATTTATTAATCTAGACTTCATGAAAAAATTACTCCTTTTTAATTCTAGTAAATTAAATAAATTTTAACATAATAAAATTTATTTAATTTATCATGTCTGTAATGTTTACAAATGTTAATTTATATTAAAATTAAATTTAATTTTACTAAATAAATTTTTAAATTATATTTGAGATTTTATTTAATTAAAAAGTCCAAAATTTTACATTGTTTATTCTTTATATTATAATATGAAGTATTATAACAATATATATATATATATCATTCTGTTAATGTATATATATATATCATTCTGTTAATGTTTATGTGTGAATATATATATTATATAGACAGTATAAAATGTTTATGTGTAGTATGTATATGAATAATTAATATTTGATTGAAGTTTGAATAGTGTACACATGTTTTGTAACATGTCAATATGGTAATTTCATAAATTTTGTGTTTATTATAACATATTTATATATCAATACCTACCTGAAGTGGGGGTTATGGTTGGGTTGGCTAAACCATTTGGGACAGCAGTCATTTGGGGTAACTGGGCAATGGCTAATGCAGTCATAGGATTCAAATAACTCCCTTGTGCTGCTGCAGCCATGATCGCTGCTTGTTGCTGCATGAACTAAAAAAGAGAAAAAAATTATTAATAATAAATAAATTTTATCTTTAATAATTTATAAATAAAATTATTGAAATTATAATTACAAATTATTTGAAATTTTTTCTACAAAGCAACATATGGTGTAAATTCAATAAAATTTGTTTATTTTTTTCTTTGTTTCTTTGCAGACACACTAAGGTGACATATATCAACACTTGGCAACTTATTGACTATTTATTCAGTTGGACGCGTTTCGGGCATTGGCCCCTCTTCAGCCAACATAAAACACAAACCACTATTGTACAGATGTCGAACAGGATGGACAATTTCATATTTCATATACAACTTGGATAACAAACAAGGTCGACGATAATCATTGGAGAACAAACAGGGTCGTAGATAGCAGCTTGACTACTGGGCTTTTAAATATGGCTTTCTGTGGTTGATATTCGCATATTACACCGAAATTCATTCGATATTAGTTGTCGCCCTTTCTTTCCGAACAAAATTTCACAAAGTCATCTTAGCAATATTATCCAAACTGCCAATTTACATAGAACATACTTAAAGCAATTACATTAATTGTACAAACTAGTAATTATTATTTGTATTACTTACAATTCATAAAGACATACGATTTAAGTTGTAGCTTTTGGTTAAACCGCTCCTGTGTGCAATTCCCGTAACTACGCTATTTGGCAAACTAATTTACATATTTACTTGAGCTGATTTTTTGAACCGATTTCTGTATATAATAGAAGTTGNTTAAAAGCCCAGTAGTCAAGCTGCTATCTACGACCCTGTTTGTTCTCCAATGATTATCGTCGACCTTGTTTGTTATCCAAGTTGTATATGAAATATGAAATTGTCCATCCTGTTCGACATCTGTACAATAGTGGTTTGTGTTTTATGGTATGTTTTTAAAAAATTTTTTTAAAAAAACAGTTTATCTACTCGCGTATTTTTGTACAAATTTTCTTATGTTTTATTTTTTATGTCTAGTTGGCTGAAGAGGGGCCAATGCCCGAAACGCGTAATGTAAAAGGCGTCCCAACTGAATAAATAGTCAATAAGTTGCCAAGTGTTGATATATGTCACCTTAGTGTGTCTGCAAAGAAACAGCTTAATAACAACAACACGGTTTCATCAGAATCAAACGAAATTGTTAATATAGAAACGGCAGTTATCGACCAAAAGAAAAGGAAAACATGTGTACAGTTCATTATCAAGAAAAGATACAAGTTGGCTGAAGAGGGGCCAATGCCCGAAACGCGTAATGTAAAAGGCGTCCCAACTGAATAAATAGTCAATAAGTTGCCAAGTGTTGATATATGTCACCTTAGTGTGTCTGCAAAGAAACAGCTTAATAACAACAACACGGTTTCATCAGAATCAAAAAAAATTTGTTTATGTTATAAATTATTCCATTTTAAGCTGATTTCTTAACTAAACTTTTCTTTCTCTCTTGTTTTCTAATTTTTTCTTATATTTTATATTATTAAATTATAAATTTTCAAAAATATATTTCATAATAAAATGAATTTTACTTATCAGCTAATGATATCACTTGCTGCATTTTAATCAAATTAAGTATGAATGTTAACAGGCAGTGAAATAAATAAAGATATATATTTGATATAATATTTTTATATATTATATCAAATATATATCTTTATTTATTGGTATGGTATGCTTTATGTTTATATTACTGTTGAAGATGTGTTTTCTATAAATCTATCTTGTGATGATTTTTACTATATTTCACTCATCGTTATTTTTAGCAAAATATGCTATTAGAAAAATATATTTATTTCTTTATTCTTAATGGTTGTGATTTATTATGCTGCACTGGATCAAAAATCATCTCAAGATAGATTTATAGAAAACACATCTTCATCAGTAATATAAACAAAGCATACCAAAATTTTTACAGAATGAAGACCCAAACTTTTACTAAAAATAATTTATAGTAAAAATGCTAAATCAATACAATAACTAAAAATTTTAGAGTAAAAGTAATTTTGATTTGGGGTTATCCATTAATTAGATGTAGAGTTTTAAGGGAAAGGAAGTTGTAAAAAGTACATCATTGTACACAATGGGAAAGAAGATTAAGATAGTGCCTACATGGATTTTTTAATGGTATTAGTGGAATATGAATTTGTTCTTATAAACCTATTTACTAATCATGTGAATAAAATATCATTTAGAAAATATATGTACAAATTTTTTATCATTTCTTCAATTCAGGAGGTTTCATGAACTATTGTACAGTACAAGTAATTAAAGGAAGCTTCTCCCTCCCTTCTTTGTGTACAATTGATATACACAACAGAGAAGGGTCAGAAGTAACTCAAAAACTGTAAATGTAATTAATGGATGGTCCCTTTGGCTTATTTATTTATTTACTCTCAAAACAATACTAAAGCAAGTTTGAAAATGTTTATCATTATATTTTTAATATCATTTTAATTATAAACATTTTTTCTCCTGATTTAAAAGTTAAAGATAATTCAAATTCTTATTAATTCATATAAATCCAAGTATAAAATGTTACTATAATATATTATAGTAGCATATCTCTTTATTTTGTTATATTGTTTTAATAATATATAAACACCCTTATTTTAATGCAAAACTTGAAAATAAAAAAAATATTTAAGCATATTTTGAATTATTATTAAGCAGACTCTTATATTTACAATACATTACATTATTGCATATTATAACATATACAGTATACAGTATATATAATATATAATGTACATTTTATAAGCATATATTATAGTATATACTATATATTACACTAAAATATATTAGACTTGTACTTATATTTCTCTAACGTTTTCTCTAATATAGAAAAATTTTTAAATATAGAAGCACTCAAGTTTCAGTAAATAAACAATTTTATACACGTGCATCAAAATTCCCGCCAATTCACCTCCAGACTTCATTACGTCACGATTGTAATTGAGCTTTTAAATTTTATCTAAAATACATATTAATATTAATAATATTCCTTTAAAATTAACTAGTATATAATTAAATAGAGGAAAGAATAAATATTCGTCCGCTTTCTCCATTGTCTGTATATATTATTTGTCATTCCGCCCTCTGAAGGAGAATTCCAAAACTAATTGAATCGTACAATTAGGTTGAAGTTATGTTTATTTTTAAGAAACAAATATATAAACAGTTGTTATATTTTATAGCAATTACTTCTTTTAAAGAAAAAAAAAACAAAAAGTTTTATTTTAATAAAGTGAGAAATACAAGTAAGTCATAAATATTGTCATTTATATTTATATTAATTTTAATTTCAAAAGTCAAATTAAGAATAACATTTTTAAAAATATAAAAAAATTAATGTCTTATTTTAATAAATAAAAAATAATATATTAATATTAAAAATATTAAAAAATAAAAAA
>NW_019385144.1:89740-109678 GCF_000671375.1 Centruroides sculpturatus | reverse complement strand
AAAAAAAAAAAAAAAAAAAATACTTTTAGTGATATTTTTGCTAAGAAAATATCAGAAACTTATATTTTAACTTAAAAATATATATATAAAATTAAATAAACCGAAGTAAAATAAGTATATTTTTTGTGTTTCACATGTTATTTTTCAAAAATATTAGATTTAAAAAAATAAAATCATCTCGAAGTATAACCGGATCCTAATTTTTCGGGTTCAGTTTTACTTGAAGACGATTTAATCTAATGAACCGTTCTGAAATTGAAATTTACGACGACTTAAAAAAGAAATTAGAATTAGATTTTTTCATCTTTTTCTTTCTTTTTTTCTCCCTGCTAAACGAAAACTCAGCGATGATCCAGCGCGCATTATATACGGTTTATACTACAATAAGAATTTTTCTATGGTATAATAGAGGTTTTTATGAATGAAAATAGTCATTCCGGGAAAGATATAAAGCAGTGATTGATTTTTTGAGGGGATTTTAAATCTGTCAAAGATTATTTAGCTATAGGTGTAACCACATATCTTAACATGAAGATATTTACAGCTGAAATCTCGCAATATTGAAGTATACGACGCGAAAGAATAGGGGTGATACAGCTCGAAAAATTCTTTTCAAGCGGTTATTGTAGAACGAACATATTTTAGGCTATAAACAACTTATATTGGCATTCATATCCCTTCGGCATGACGCTTACATCGTTTCTGAGGATTTTACAGTGTTGCTTCTTAACTGACAAGCAGTCTTGGTCTCAAATGAAAAATGGCTCTGCCTAACAGATTACCCACGCTAAAGGTATTGTCTGACGAGTATTACATTTTTCTCTCAGACAAAATAGAAATTATTATGATTTGATTCTTTAGAACTTTTCGACGTTTTTACGGTCATTTCCACCCATCTGATGCCTTAGCTGAAAGATGTTGTAAATCTATGAGACGTGTAACAGGAATTAGGAAAGATACGGTCGGACAACAAAGGATAATTTAGAAAAGTTGAATGGTTGCTTGTCTTTACCAAAGGAGCTTAACGATAGATATCCTAGAAGCATTATGTGGAATTAATTCTGAATTGGTTAAGTTTAAATGGATGGTATGTAGTTTTATTTCCTTAGCGGACATGACTCGTTTTAATTATGGCCAAACAGGAAAATATTCGCATCTTTTTTTTTATCTTCGATTATTAATTCCCTTGTCATATTATTTAATTATTAATTACTGTTAAAGATTCGATAATTAAATAATGGAATTTTTGCAAAATTTAATTTAATATTATATCAATTTAATTTGGAACTGATTTCGATATTTTATACTGATAAGAATTAAACTCGTAGCTAATATTGTATAGCTTATTAATAACCATTACAACCTTAATTATGTACTGTACGTCTTCAATATCTTAAATCTTCATATAAAATTTCCGGACAGAAAATTAACGTCTCTGAATATATTAGAACTATTAAAATCATTAATATTATCTACTAAATAACTGATAAATATATAATTATATATATATATTAATTAATAAAACAGCAATATATTTTCCAAATAGCTGCATTTATTTTATATTCCTAATTAATTTATCTTTAAAAATTAAACATATTTCTTCACACTCATCAATGGACATTGCTCTATTCTACAATATACACTTAAATAATATAAATTTTTTAACTTTATTGTAATTCATTAATTATTCATTTAAACAAAAATAAAATAAAAAGTTTTTAAAAACAAATATAATTATAGCATAAAATAACATATATATATTTTTAAAAATTTACTAGATATTGCAAAAATAATTTTATTTTCTCCAACCTTACCCTAGGCAATTAATGTTTAATACAGAAAAACATAATTTTAGAAATATTTAACCAACAAAAACTGCTATTCAGGCGAAAGAAAAAAATAAATAATAATAATTTTAAGTTTATTTGTTCTTATATTCATGAAATTTTTATATTTGAATATATTTTATCAATAAATCAAAGAGAAAATGTCAAAGAAAAATGTGTATAATTAGTAGAAATAGTTCAAGCATTATCTTAAAAGATCTTTTAATCTTTTTCCGCTATTCGGTTGTGATTATTAATTATTTAATAAATTGTTTTAACCAGAAAACAATCTTATCATGCGTTAACATAAAAGTTACAAACAGGTATAGGCCTACATCAGGGGAATGCGTTAGAAGCAATATTCAAAAATGAGTAAGGTAAACAAATTATTTGCTGGAATGGATACGTTACCTGGGCGTAAGCACCATAAGCACCGAACTGGTTGAACATAAAGGGATTGAGAAGCCCCATGTTACCCGCCATCTGTTGCATCCGCCTCAATTGTCTTTCTTTTTCGGTGTCCGCAAATTTCACAACTAAACTGGAGGACGCACCCTAAAGATACACAAACACGAAAAGAATTAATATTAAATATTATTCAATCTCTTATTTGAACAAATAAATTTAAAAAAATAATTTTAATTAATACGTAATTAACTATTTACTGGAAATAAAAGATAATTACGTATAACATTATAATGCTATTTACTTATAACATTAACTAAAGTAATTGAATTTAAATTTTAATTAGGATTTTATCAATATTTTCGTATACTGTTCTTTTAAAATTTATGAAATGATAGGACTCGTTTATTTGTCATTGAAAGGTAGAAGAATCGATTTTAAAATTGAACTTTTTGGGTATGGTCTGTCCTGGCTATCACTATCCCCATTGTGGGCCTGACAAAATCCACTATCAGCTTGGAAAAAGTGGCCCTCTCAGTGACCATAGAATGGAAAGAATTGAAAATAATAAATAAATAAGCATTAAAATCGAACAATTATTTTTATAAAAATCATTAATATAAATAATTTGTCTGATAAATTTTTATTATCAGCTTTAAAATGTATTTAAGCTTCTAAATACGATATTTTTGCAAGTAAAATTTATATTAATAACATCTAAACTATAAAAATAATGTTAGAAAGACGATAAAATTAATTAAAACATATTTCTTTAAATATAATATACTCTAAACAGGGTTAAGCAAACATTAAAATTGAACTTTTTGGGTATGGTCTGTCCTGGCTATCACTATCCCCATTGTGGGCCTGACAAAATCCACTATCAGCTTGGAAAAAGTGGCCCTCTCAGTGACCATAGAATGGAAAGAATTGAAAATAATAAATAAATAAGCATTAAAATCGAACAATTATTTTTATAAAAATCATTAATATAAATAATTTGTCTGATAAATTTTTATTATCAGCTTTAAAATGTATTTAAGCTTCTAAATACGATATTTTTGCAAGTAAAATTTATATTAATAACATCTAAACTATAAAAATAATGTTAGAAAGACGATAAAATTAATTAAAACATTTTATCACAAATATAATTTTTTTTAAGGAAAAATCATTAAATTTATAAAGATTTTATTATTATAATTATACACTTTTAAAAGTCAGATGAACTTTTTAAAAATGATTTTTATCATCATCTAAAAGAGAGAATGGAAAAATTAAACACTTCATAAAATATATCAAACGATTTAAAAACATTTTTAATAGTAATTACTTTAAATTATTACTTTTATGTTTGCTCCCCAGTGATAAATTTAAACGAGAGAAATTATATATATAAAGGGGAAATTATGATTAAAGAACTATAATTTTATACATCGTTAAACATTAATTATAATCTTTTCAAATCAGAGCATTTTTTTTTAATTATTATGTTGTTTAAAAATTACTTTTTAACATCTGTTACGAGTCAATCCACAATATATTTTTTTAATTATTATTTAATTTACTTTTTCGAAAATTAATTTTGATATGAACAAACTTTAAACTGAAAAAAAACATGAAATTCTTTGTAAATTTTTTTGCATCACGTTTAATTTATCACATTTAGATTACAAGGAATATATTTAACATTTTGCAATTAGTATAATGAAATGGCGAGTCGATTGGAATTTCATTAATTTGATGCCTTTCCTTAGAAAGTTTAGAAGCTTAAATGTACATATACATTTGCCTATATTTAGTAAGAGTGGAGTTTAACCAAATCTTATGTTGATAAATTGTTCTTCAATTGATAACAACAATACCCACCATTACACATGGACAAAAGGACTGTTCACTTCTTCATCTAAATGGCCTAAGGACTCTGTTTGGCAACGACAATGCGGAAGCTCATTTGCATGATTAATAACAGTGACTTATTCAAATGGAAGTTAAACAGTTACAAGGATTAAAAGTATAGCAACACGTACATCTCTGTTGGCTGTTTATAAACAACAATTTACAAGAGAAATTTTAGGGAAAACTAAACATTTACAACGGCTACCAACGGATTATAAAGAAAATTTTATTAACAAACATTAAACAGTTTGAATAAAAGTGGGTAAACCTAACAGGTGCAAAGTTAATTTTAACGATTATTTATTGTTAAATGAGGTTATTCATTTAGAACGAAAGAAAATTCTTTTAAAAGTTTTCTTAATTAACTCGGAAGCATTGTGTAATTCATAAAACTGATCTTTAACACGAAACTTATGAGATCGGGTATTGCTTTTAGTAGTATATTACATTCGGGAGAATTCTAGATGGAAAATTTACATTCAAACTTTTCCTGTTAGTAATTCCTTATGATGCATCAAACTCATCAACTCGCAGCTTAATAATCTTGTTGACTATAACGGAAGCTCTAAGCTTCTCGACGCGACAGAAATGTTGTGCGTGACGTCACGTCATAAGCAATAGGGATGGTGACAAGATGCGCTGGATCAACTTAGAACTGTTTACCATCTGTCTCGGATAATATCAACAGCAGTCGTCGTCGCAACAACCAAACGCCGTCTGCTTCGAGTTTGTAAACTTTTCAAGTGAATATCTTTATAAATAGTCTGATCCATTTACACAATGTGCAATCCCCAATCTTTTATTTATTCACTAATTAAACTCCTACCAAGTTTGCAGTCGCACTTATAAAATTCGTACTTTATTCGAGATTTATCAAGTAGAAGAATGTATTTTTAAAATCTCTTCAAATTCGTAAAGTTTTATTAAATTTTTTTCTTTTTTTCAAAAGAAGAGAGAGAAAAAAATTGTTTAAAAACTTCTTAAGTTTTCCAGGTTCTAAAATTATCATAAATGACAACATTACGAACTTAAAAACAGTATATCTTATGCGGATAATTAGATTTACCCGTCATAAAGAGTACTAGAAGATCATTTATTATCTCTCTTCTTTTTAATTTTCATACTTGCACAAGAGATCCGTATTTCAAAGAAAGTTGGTTAGATCCTTAAAGAAATCATTTCTATGCACTCCCCACGCATTAAATCTCTAAGAAGTTGGAATCTTGTAGGCAAACTCGACTGACATAATTGAAAATAATTATAACGAGTGAAGTACCTTGAGAATTTATGGGTCGAATGTGTAAATTTATGAATAACAATACAATAATGCACGATATCAATTATAATATATACAGGCTGGAGAATTTTTAACACGTTGTACATCGAATCATCAAATTTCAAAGGAGCAAGACTCCATTAAACTAAGTCTTAACGTTAAAGGGTACAACTAAGCCTGATTTACGTTATCTGGCGCAACGCTCGTAAATATAGGCACTTCCATTAGAATGAACACTCTTTTTGTCCTTAGTAGAGAAATGGAAGTGAGATTTACGTTTCCCATGTTAAAGTCTCACCCAACCCTCGGGTAAAGTAAAGTGCTTTGATTCGACAGGTGATTTTTTCCTTTTTTTTCCCCTTTTTACCACCGTAGAAAACGAAAACAATGAGCAACTGTTGCCTTCTCATTGAACCAAAGCCTCAAAAAATTACACATTTTCAACCTTAAATTGTTAGTTAATTTTATTTAATTAAAGAGTGAGTTTAATATGATACCCAGTTCTCTTCATTTATTAATTTAAAATACTTTCTTCGTCATACAAATTCCAGAATGTATATTTATAGATAGTAGCAGATACAACAGAAAAATATATTATCTTGATATAGAAATGGTAATAAAATATCTTCTTATATGATAAAGATCAGAAAAACTATTCAGGAGTGTAGATCTAGAATGAAATATTCTATAGAAGACTAAAGAAAAGTCCAGAATAAAATTTACTATAGAAAATTATAAAAATTTTCTATGAATTCTTCTATATAAAATTATAAAGTCTACCATAAAGTATAGTCCTGAAGATAATAAATTCGGAATAAAATAAGATATATGCACTGGGATAACGTCTAGAAGAAAATATTCCGTAAAATCGTATTAATTTAAAATAAAATAAGTTACTTTATATTATATAAATTATTATAATCTTCTATAAAATACGAAGACGAGATGCAATAAATCAACTAAAGTAGAACTGTTTGCACTCCTAAGAATTATAATATAATCATTACAGATTGATAATAATGCGAATTAATATATTTTTGACTGTAGAAAGAAGATATCCAGAAGAAATTATTATTATTTTTTAAAGCAAAGTGATGAAAACGATTACAATCCCCAATTAAAAACAATATAAAAATCCACGCAAATTATGGACAGAGAAGACATTAAAGTATAATTACTTCTAAATTTTATCAATTAAAAAATTATATTGTCGAATTTTATGCGATTTTTAAGTTTTATTTCTTTCCAGACTATTAACATCAATTCACACTCTCCTATATAATCATAAAAATTAACAGTTTTACGTTAATTGGTTAAACATTACAAATTAGCTTAGTGCAAAGACAATTTTCACCTATTAAATGACATATAAAAATCCCACTTTTTTAACACTTAGAAATGTGTTTTATTATTTAAAAAAATCTATTTAATATGCAGAATTATTCATTTTTTATTGAGCAAAATAACAAGAAAAGTTTGGTATAAACTAAAGAGAAACTTGAAGCTGATTAATGTTTGAAAGTAGTAAGTTTAACAATTTTGTAGCTAATCAAAAATTGTATTCGCTAGACGAAACATCAAAAAATGTTGTTATTAATGCTCACTTTAACCGATAGTTAAAGTAAAAGTTGTTAACGGGTGGTTAACTTTGCAAAAATATCAGGTTATCAAATGTGCAGAGAAAAGCTGCCGTTAAGCAACTAAATGACTTAGCCTTTAACAAAAATTTTAATAGAATCTACTGTAATTTAGTTTATAAATAATTATTATAATTTTTCAACTCGCAGCTTAATAATCTTGTTGACTATAACGGAAGCTCTAAGCTTCTCGACGCGACAGAAATGTTGTGCGTGACGTCACGTCATAAGCAATAGGGATGGTGACAAGATGCGCTGGATCAACTTAGAACTGTTTACCATCTGTCTCGGATAATATCAACAGCAGTCGTCGTCGCAACAACCAAACGCCGTCTGCTTCGAGTTTGTAAACTTTTCAAGTGAATATCTTTATAAATTGTCTGATCCATTTACACAATGTGCAATCCCCAATCTTTTATTTATTCACTAATTAAACTCNTATAGTTTTAATTACGTTTAAATTATATATTTCAAAATATTTGTATTAACTTATAAAACTAATTATATTAAAATAAATTTTACGTATAAAAAAAAAGACATAAACGTTGTCGAATAATTTTTTCCCCTATTTACTTACAATCAAATGAAAGAATTATCAGTTAAATAGACAAATTGAAGAGAAGAACATTTATTTTATCTTTATTAATACCGAAATTATTAATAAGAAATGATAATTTCAATATTCAACATTAGTAAAAACAAAAAAAAAAAAAAAGTTTAATTAAATTTATTTAGAAAATTAGTCGTTGAAAGAATGAAATAAAAGAGGAAAAAAAGAAAAAAATATATATTCGAGATATCATTAATTACTGGAAATTTATCTCACGCAAGGCTAATATTCAGATTTACTTAATTTATCCACAATACGTACAAACTAACTATCCAAATTACTTTCTTTAGTTACAGCTATTCTTGTAATAACGATAAGCAATTACTCGAAAAAGTTGCTTCGGGACATCCAAGCAATAAAGTGTTTGGAGTAGCAAGCTATTTAATTGGTTAATGCAAGATACGGGCGAACACTTCTTTCAATTTTTCTCCACGTGTCTGATCAATTTTAATAATTATATCTTCAATTCTGCCTAATTATGGTATCTTACTTTACCTTGCCCGAAGAAGGATTTTCGATTATATTTAGGATAACATCGTTTACGAGATTAAAAACTCTACTAGATTTTCGATAAATCTTTCATCCCCCTTTTACCAAACCCAATTATAGATTAACATAATGCTAGCATAATAACATAATAAAATATACAATTTTCTGTTTTACCGAATTCATAAAACTTAATATAACCGATAAAAGTTATATTTCTGTATGATTATTTTCCCTAGAAATCAATATATTTTATCGAGTTTTGATAATGCAATAAAGCTCTAACAAGCGACAAGGTGGATTCAGAAGAATTCAATAAAGGAACTTTCCTGGGCATGACACATCGAATATATAAAAGTAGACTCAACATAAAAATTTATATAAATGTGTATATGCATTTATATGTTATATAGGCTATGGAAATTTTTCTATTCACGTAAACAAAGTCTCTGAATATATATATATATCTCATACTATAATATAATATTTTCAAATTCAAAATTCGAATGCATTTCAGCCATTATCCTAACAAATTATATTATAGAGACTTAGAAACTAAATTTTATAATTTAAAATATATTTAAGAGAAATATGCTTAAACATTTTAAGAATTGTTTAAGTTTTAACATACAACTTTACCAGGTTAAACATTGTACAGGAGAGGAGGTTATCGATTTTAAATATTCCTTAATTCGCACATTATCTTGTTGCTTAATCTAATCTTTATAACGTTATTTGAAACTGTAATTGTATCGGCGAATTCATTAAATTAGCAAAATTATCTTCCTAAATAAGGAATTTCACTCCTAAACTTTTTCTTCTTGTAGATTTGCGTGTTAAATATATTATACCTCCGCCTATTTATAAGTGCTGAAATCTAAAAAAAAGTAAGAGAAAATCTTCTTTACTAGATGGATATTCCATTCAAACCCGATTATCAAAGAAAAACAAGCAAAGATATAATATAAAGAAACATCAAGTAAGATTAATGAATGGCAGATTTCCATATAGAGATTTTTTTATGTTTGTTTCTTTAGAATCTTTTGATTTTAAAAATCGAAAACTCGATTAAATTATTTTAGCGCTAATTAAGGAGAACATTTTTGGAAAGAAGAGACTTTCATTTAAAAATACTTTGAAGTTGATATGGTGTAATTAAGAAAAAATCGAATGTTTCAGTGTACATAACGTCAACATTCCAGATTCATAAATATGCATTAGCTGCAAAGACGTTCTTGCCAAAAGGGAAAAAAGTATTACCAAAAGTTATTATTTTGTGATTCACCGAACGATCTCTTTTGTTGATAAGCTTTGAGGGATAATGTTATAAGAAACCAAACTTTCTCCTATCGGCAATTAGTTTAAATTCTATTGATATCCCAAAAGAACAGTCTTCATTCAAATTCCTCTTATCTTCGTCAATTTAACTATATCTATTCGGAATTGATCGACCTTTCTTTATAAAGTCTGGTTCCCAAGAGATGAAACTCATTCTTTTCTTGAAAATTCCTCCTTGATATTCGCAGCTCTTATTTTTTTTTCTTTCTTTCTAAAACTTAATAAGCTTCTTTTTAGGTTTTTCGCACTTTTATCTGAAAATTTTAATTAATTATTTCATCTCTGGGGCTAAGAACAAACAAATTTCTTACTCCTTTGGGGAAATTCAATCGTTTACATATTTGGCCAGCTTTGCTAGTATCTTTGCCAGATTTTTACTTTTTCATTAACGGTTTTTGCTAAAATCATTTATTTTATGAGACTTGGCAATTGTGAATTTTTCTAGCAACATTCCAACTTTTCTAACTTGATTGAATTAAGGTGTAATTTTTTTCCTGCTTATTTTTATTATTATTTTTATCTCTTTCTTCCTTTTCTCATTTAAAATGCGTAAATAAATACTTAAAAAGAAAGAACAGAAAAAAAATTATTACAATTTTATTCACTTAATTCTTTAAAATAACTTTAAATTACATTAATTAAAATAATTTAAAGATATTTCGGCTAAATATTAATTAATTTTACCGTTTAGATTATTAATTTTTATACCTTAATCTACGAAAAAAAAGTAAACATGATTAATATTTAATAATTTCTCATATTTTTGTACTTATTTATATAGAAGAATAAATAAAATATCCATGAATTATGGAACTAATCTCGGTAATATATATTTTTCTTACCGAAATTATCTTCCAATTCATAAAGTAATTTTATGGTTACGAGGCAAAAATAGTAGCTAATATCACAAATCATATATATTGCCAAATTAGTCACTTTAATAGCAATTTAGTTAGTGACTAATATCAGTCAGACGTCCTGTGGAACTTTGCACTCTCTATATCAGTAAAGAAAAATTACAGTACACAAAAGTTGAGGCAAAAAAAAAAAAAGAACTTTTTACGTCATAGTGCAACAGTCAATAGCAGACAGTTCGTCTCTTCAGGAAAGAGAACGGGAGACAGAGACTGGGGGAGATGGAAAGGAGTTCAATCTTGCAGAAAGGCTTGGACTTTTTTTTTCTAGATTTTTTTTTTTTTTTTTGGTATCGACGAAATAGATAGATGGCTACTTACCGGCATCGTCTGGCTTCCATGGAGGGCGCTGATGGCTGCCTGAGCTTCGGCGTGGCTGCTAAACTTGACGAATGCACAGCCTAAAAGATAGAGAGATACGGATTGGTTAATGTTGTTTATTTCGTTTTTACCATAGAATTTTTACTTACTTCCGTTTTTGTGTGTGTGTGTGTGTGTGTGTGTGTGTTTTTCCTTACTTTGACTGCACATAAATTTTAAGAATTTTATTGCGATGTTTTTAAAAGCTGTATTTGGGAAAAGAATGTTTACTTTATATATAAAATTTAATAGTTTTGTAACGTGTTTTTAATAAGTATTTAAAATGTTGAAGATAAGTGGCGTGTTACAGCTTCGAGGAACCAAGTAAAATTTGAATTAGGGGTTTGAGAACATATATTTTTCTTTGAGAGAATTTTCTTATAAAGGATTGGTTTGGGGCACTTGCCCTTTTTGCCCGTAGGATAATGCTTCGCCGTTTGAGATTAAACATTTTTTACTAAATTTTCTTTTAAAATGTATTATTTTTAACTCAAAAGCTAAATAATTTAACAATTAAATAGGGGTTGTAGATAAGAATTCTGGTGGATTTTTATCGATAAATAATCCAGGAATCTTGTAACGGTCGTTTATCAAGAAGAGTTGATGTAGAACATCATCAGAACAACAACAATGAATAACTGTCGAGTCTCTAAATGAAACTTCATTCCTATAGAGCAACATTAATAAAAGCTGTTTATTTACACGTTATATTAATTGATTTACCTTTATTTCACGTAATATAATTTGGTGTAGCGATTAATATCCACTTTAATATTAAAATATAAGGGAAACATCGTACATAATTATAATAACGGTGATTTTTATGAATCGAATATTTTTACTAGATTGGAAAAATATTGATATGGTCGAATAAGTACATCTTTTGTAAGGATGATAAGCAATTGATTTTGACTCGGTTATTGTTAAAGAGGCGACAAAGATAATAAATAATCTTGTACTTAATTATGAAGAATTCGTGTCAAATAGAGCCTGCAAATGACAGCTAGTTTAGAAATTTTCACTTTTATTGAGAATGTTAGCAAGTTAAATTTGTCATCTTGGTGTTTAGCTTTCGGGCTTTTTAAACAGTAATTTTTGTTGTTAATTTAAGTGCGTACCAAGTTAATTATGTGACTTTTTATAGAAAAATAACATAAACCGTAAATTGAGTTTCCAAAAATTGATTTTTTAGCATTAATTTGATAATTACTTTTATACTAAATATCTATTACGATTATTTGGAAAAATTCCTTTTTTCTCCCATCCTTCCTTTAATATTCAGACAGCTATTATAAATTAATTAGGCAGAGGATAACATCATTCATTACCCAAGAATAATCTTTCGTGTGCACTTAAACATAAATTCATTTTATTAAAATATTCAATTATTCTAAAACGTAATCTTGGNATCATAAAAATTAACAGTTTTACGTTAATTGGTTAAACATTACAAATTAGCTTAGTGCAAAGACAATTTTCACCTATTAAATGACATATAAAAATCCCACTTTTTTAACACTTAGAAATGTGTTTTATTATTTAAAAAAAATAAGAATAAATATATAAATAGTTTAATGTTTATTAATATTTTTTAAAAATTGAAAATATAAAATGACATTTTTCTACTTATAAATCCTCTAGATATTGCTTTTTTCATTCTGTTTATGTCTTAGTAGCTGACACTAAATAAGTTATATATTTAGAAAGTGCCAAAACGAAAGGAAAAGAAAGAAAATACAAATGGGGGAGGTGACAGGCGACAATAAGATAATACTAAAGTTGTAGGGAAGATATGAGGGAGTGTAGAAACAATCTGTGAGCGTCCCCAAGCTCCCATCCAACGTAATGGACAGGGTAAGAGTTTGGTGGGCTTTCATATAACCTGCTGAATTAGCGAATACCGTTTCCGAAATCCAATTCCCATCGCGACCATCAAATCAGCAATAATAGCAGCAACATTGGACCGAGATCAGGAGTGGGGTGGAGGAGTAGAGGATGTTTGCCACAGCAAAATTTCTATCATTGTTACTCTAGCAAGAGTATCGACGGTATTAAGTTAAATTCGAGATATTGAGTGATAAGTTTAACTCCACAGTTTATAAGATCGAATTATCAAAATATGAAACTATTGAATGATATTTGTGAAGTGGACCGTTTTATATCATTATTGGGTATTTGATGGTTGAAAGATTTCAAGGAAGAAAAGGCGATTAGTACCAAGTGGATTATCAGCCGAATTGAAGATTAGCATTGATATGTTTTGAAAAGCTTATTATATATGTTTTCCCTTAAGTAAAAATTATTTCTTTTAACTTTTTTTTTGCTTATTTTTAGTAAACTACTTCAAAAACGAATCGCTGGAAGCGAATAATGATAACGCATGAAAGCATTATCGTTACTCGCTTCCTAGAAATGACTGTAGCATTTCTTTTAATCTTAAAAAATATTTTAAGTCTACCTTTAATCTTTCAAGCAAGATAATTTTAATAATTTATATATTAATGTATTGAATTAGTATTATATGTGTACGTATTATTATTCTACGTGTAGATTTTACAGCAACTTTTTACATGTAACTTTTTATAATATGTTTAAATACTGTAAATATTTTTATATGTATTAACTTGTGTTTTAAATAAAAACATAATTCGAACTTAAAATTACAGTTTACATATAAATTATCGTAATCTAAACGTTTTTATTCGTTAGAATTAAGTAAAACATGTGGCATGATTCTTATGCACAATACTTCCCACATGTACTGTATAAACGCTTTATAAAGCTTCTGTATTTTTCAATGGATAATTTATAATCTAGTGAGCTTGTAAATAACTAAACTTAATATATTTTAACAGCACGCACTAATATTATACATTATACGCTCTTTAAGTATATATAAAATAAACACAATAACTAAATCAAAAACTATTATTACGTATTTGAGCTCAGAATATTAAACAGCAATACAGATTATAAATATAAATAATTAAATATTAACTGTAGATCATAATATTTAATATATATAAATATATATCGTACATTATTTATTTTAAATTAAATTATAGTTATTTAAAATTAATGAAACTATCTGCATAATATGATAATATCAGAAATTTAAATATTAGTAAACATACAATTTGATACTCGAATTTGTTAACTAATTATTTATCTAATTAGATTTAAACGTGTATACAAGAAGCAATTATTTTGCTTATAGACTATCTGAAATTAGGAATATAACGTTAAATAAATCTACAGCTCTTGTCTATTCAATAAATGAAACTATGAATATATATATGTCTATATAATAATTAAGATTGAATATTTCGAGGCCAATTTCACTGACTATTATTAGAAAATTAATCTCAGAGATGGATATATCTAATTTCCTTTCATCAAAATTCCAGTAATATTAATAAAAATACGAGTATATTCTTACTATTTTTATAAGATTTATCTCATTATCACGCATTATTTTGGATTAAGTATCACGTTTTTAATTAATTAAAACTAATTAGAAACTCACTTCATTAATTTTCTTTAAAAATATAACAATCCCGAAGATTTAATATTCAGAAATGAATAAATTTCCCTAAAATCTTATTCATAATCAACTTATTAATACTCGAAAAGTTATTAAATTCTCTCGAAAGATTTAAACGACTTAGCAATTCTGATAAATATATATTAATTGCGATTTTATTAAATACGCTTAACTGTAAAAACAGTAATAAACTTTAATTAAATCTTTATATTTTGTACTGTACATATATATATATTTTTTCTGAAGGAAATGTAAGAAAATTGAAGAAGAAAATGGTATTTTTAGAAATTGGTCTAGATGTTATTTTATCAGTAATATTATTTTTTCGATAATCGAAAGCCATTTGTTGATTTTTTGACAAACAAGATAATCACCATTCGGAGTGGTAGTGGCATCGTTGACTAGAATGCCAGAAGAGTTTAATGGAAACGATATTCGTTGTGTTTACTTTGGGGTGCAGAGTTAGGATAATACGGTACAAATGTATTAAAGCCAAAAATGCCACAAAGAGGAGGAAAAAGTTCGATTTTTCCAAACGATGAAAAGAGAAAAGCCAATAAGCCGATAAGAGACGTTGAAACGACGACGTTTCTTCAGTAATCGGATAAGACTGTAACTGTTCGTTTTTCGTATGGCAAAACGATGGTTGTTCCATTAGCCACCTTCCAACAACTACGCTGTCGACATTAAGAATGGTGAGATGTCAAAATTGCATGACT
Source organism: Centruroides sculpturatus (assembly GCF_000671375.1). Lineage (NCBI taxonomy): Eukaryota > Metazoa > Arthropoda > Arachnida > Scorpiones > Buthidae > Centruroides > Centruroides sculpturatus. Next base: position 94,664 of record NW_019385144.1, on the reverse strand, counting down.
ATCTTCTGGCCTTACCGGTATCTTATATTTACCAGTTCACGTTATGCATTAAGAAATCGTTCCATCGACCGTTTTCTTGTATTATGCGCTTTCCTATGGATTACAATCGTATATAAAACAGCGGATTCTCTTATTTCCCAAAATATCAGCTTATGGTATGTTTATTTCTCTTATATACAATGACAAAATGATCAAACAATTCCGGAAAATTGGAATTCTTGGCAATTTCAATGTTATAGAGAAGATTAATCTGATTGTATGGATGCTTCCGTGGATAAATATGGTACTTTATCATATCGAAATTGGACAATCTGAAAGTATTTGAATTTCGCTACCGCCTTGAAACTATTTTTATATTCTACTCGTTGAATATAAGAATTTTTTCTATTTTATTCTTCCAGGGAAATTGCAAAATCGGCATTTGTTTTAAAATTAAATTTTCATAAAGATGAGGGGGAAATATATATATATATATATTAATATATTTCATTTTGTAAAATATTAACCAAATGCTATCAGCTCTTAATCCATTTGATTCTCGAATTTTTCGATGAAAATCTAATGGAACGTTTTTTAAAAGCTAATGGAATATCTAAAAAGTTCTCTTGAATAGCGTTTTTATATTTGAATTTTGAATGAAAAGAAAAAAACGAGAAGCTTTAAAACTTTATTAATATTTTGTCGTGTAATTACGGCATGGAGTAAATGTAGCAGAATAAAAGTAGCATTTTTTTGATAAGGAAAAAATAATAATAATGTGACATATATTTTAGATATATTCGTCCCTAAGGGAACAATCTGTACAAATATTAAATTTTATTTTATTCACATTAAAAACTTAAAAATTAAATAACTTAAATAATTTTTCAACATTAACTTAGTAAAAAATGTTTTTTTTTTCATAAATTATTTTTGGGATCCGTACTTATTTAATATGTTAAAATAAGCTTTTTCGTATTAAAAATGTTTAAATGACTTTAATAAAATGTTTTAAAAAATTTAACATTTCAGAATTAAAAATTAAGTGAGTTGTTTTTTAACATTTTGTCTATTATTAGAAACGGGCCCCTGTAAAAGCTTCTTTACTGTTTAGCATAAGTACCTTTCTAAGAAAATCTCTTTAGAAGGGGTTTTCTTGTAACTAAAATAACCAAATAATATAAATTAAGCCAATAATATATCTTCTAACACAATTAATAATTAATTAACACGTTAATTTTCTTAATGAATAAAAAATATTTGTTATATAAGATTTATTTTTAGTAAAATTCTAATAAAATATTAATTTTGATATAAACTTGATCATTATAATTTATCATATTAAAATCTCGTTTATTTAATACAGTAAAATTATATTAAATTATAAATTTTTGATGAGGAAAATTCATTAAAAATTAAAAACTGAGAATTGAAAAATATTCAAAGTGACTTCTTTAATCTAACTCGATCAGATTATGTTAAATCCGATTTATCCAAAGAAGCGAATAATTAAATTTTACCGTGTAATCCATTTATGTTTGTTGTTTTCTATGGTATTTTTATCGTAAAGAAAACGAAAATAAATTCGGCATTTAATAAATGCACGATGGTCTTTATAAAAGTAAATTCTTTTATGTGGATGCGTCATATAAAACCACCAACCGTACCTTTTCCGTGATTGATATAAACCACAAACTATACCTTTACTCTGTCCTTCAGGCCCTCTGAGAATCGTACATTCTTCTATCGAGCCATAGGGTTGGAACAATTGACGTACGTCTTCTTCTGTTTGCTGTTTACTGAGCATTCCTACAAATAATTTCCTGTCCTCTGCAATAAATAAAGAAACACGTACAATTAGATACATTTTTGCTTCACCATAATGTTAACTCGATTAATTCAAGAGTAATTTAGATTTTTATTATATATCTCGGTTTAGAAATTTTATAAATAACGAAATTTAATAGGTTTAAATTGATTTAATGTTAGAATATCTCATGTTATTAAGCTATTAAGTGAATAATTTTGGAAACTGTAGGGAAATTATGTAAGTATAAACTGAAAGTTTTTTTTAACCAAGATGAAAAATGACAAAGCAAGCGATAATGGTGGTTGTTTTGTATCTCAGTCGGTATACCTCTAGACCATGCTGTAGACTCATCTCTGTTGTTTTCCACCAACGGGGGTGCAACAACAGACAGTTTAGTTCTAACTCCGAGCCCCCACTAGTGGCTTTGTTGACAACAACGATATTTAATTAGCCAGAAAGAAAAGAGGTCGCATAGACAGACAAGAAAAAACCTTACGAAGAGGAAATTCATTAAAATACCGTCTACAGCTGGGGATGACGAAACAACCCATTAAAGTTTCGTCTTACATTAACCTCGGAGCTGAAAGTTTTTTGTTGTTCTGTTGGAATATCTAGACTCAAAAAACAAAGTTGTCCGAAGCATCATTGCATTTTAATGCGCTTTTGAAGAACTATCTTGATTCAACTTGTGGGATGTCTTCCAGATAGCTAAAGAGGTTATTGTACCAGGAAATTATTTTTCTATCGAATAAATGACCGGTTCAGAACATTTTTAGATATTTATATACAAAATTTCCTTTTGTTAAACTTGTGTTTCCCATACATTTTTTATAACTTACTTTCTACAATAGACGAAATTAAAATATTTATTTCATATTTTAGTTTTTTTAACGCATTAAAATTATTAATTATTGCATAGAAATATAATTAAAAATATACTCAAAAGAATTCTTTTCTATATCAATAGAGCTAATTGCAATATATTTAATGGAAAATAATAGTGTAGAAAGTAATGGACGTTGACGTTTTGAAATTCTGATTATAAGAAATATTTTAAAGTTATGAAACGATTACGTTGTTTATAAATATATCTTTACGTATGGATATGACATTAAAATGAATGATAAGATAATTCATTGAATACGTTAATTTGTTTACTTTTAAGCACATCCTACAACTATAATCAATGTTTCAAATGAATAAATAACGAATATTCTATTAAGTAATCATACAAATCTTTAATAATTAGAGAAATATCAAATTATGGATAGTAATAATGTTAAGAAATTAATTTATTATTAAAATTTAACTTTGAATTTATTCAAATAAATGTAACAAAATTATATTTTGAATTTAAAATTAAGAANACTCGATCAGATTATGTTAAATCCGATTTATCCAAAGAAGCGAATAATTAAATTTTACCGTGTAATCCATTTATGTTTGTTGTTTTCTATGGTATTTTTATCGTAAAGAAAACGAAAATAAATTCGGCATTTAATAAATGCACGATGGTCTTTATAAAAGTAAATTCTTTTATGTGGATGCGTCATATAAAACCACCAACCGTACCTTTTCCGTGATTGATATAAACCACAAACTATACCTTTACTCTGTCCTTCAGGCCCTCTGAGAATCGTACATTCTTCTATCGAGCCATAGGGTTGGAACAATTGACGTACGTCTTCTTCTGTTTGCTGTTTACTGAGCATTCCTACAAATAATTTCCTGTCCTCTGCAATAAATAAAGAAACACGTACAATTAGATACATTTTTGCTTCACCATAATGTTAACTCGATTAATTCAAGAGTAATTTAGATTTTTATTATATATCTCGGTTTAGAAATTTTATAAATTAACGAAATTTAATAGGTTTAAATTGATTTAATGTTAGAATATCTCATGTTATTAAGCTATTAAGTGAATAATTTTGGAAACTGTAGGGAAATTATGTAAGTATAAACTGAAAGTTTTTTTTAACCAAGATGAAAAATGACAAAGCAAGCGATAATGGTGGTTGTTTTGTATCTCAGTCGGTATACCTCTAGACCATGCTGTAGACTCATCTCTGTTGTTTTCCACCAACGGGGGTGCAACAACAGACAGTTTAGTTCTAACTCCGAGCCCCCACTAGTGGCTTTGTTGACAACAACGATATTTAATTAGCCAGAAAGAAAAGAGGTCGCATAGACAGACAAGAAAAAACCTTACGAAGAGGAAATTCATTAAAATACCGTCTACAGCTGGGGATGACGAAACAACCCATTAAAGTTTCGTCTTACATTAACCTCGGAGCTGAAAGATTTTTGTTGTTCTGTTGGAATATCTAGACTCAAAAAACAAAGTTGTCCGAAGCATCATTGCATTTTAATGCGCTTTTGAAGAACTATCTTGATTCAACTTGTGGGATGTCTTCCAGATAGCTAAAGAGGTTATTGTACCAAGAAATTATTTTTCTATCGAATAAATGACCGGTTCAGAACATTTTTAGATATTTATATACAAAATTTCCTTTTGTTAAACTTGTGTTTCCCATACATTTTTTATAACTTACTTTCTACAATAGACGAAATTAAAATATTTATTTCATATTTTAGTTTTTTTAACGCATTAAAATTATTAATTATTGCATAGAAATATAATTAAAAATATACTCAAAAGAATTCTTTTCTATATCAATAGAGCTAATTGCAATATATTTAATGGAAAATAATAGTGTAGAAAGTAATGGACGTTGACGTTTTGAAATTCTGATTATAAGAAATATTTTAAAGTTATGAAACGATTACGTTGTTTATAAATATATCTTTACGTATGGATATGACATTAAAATGAATGATAAGATAATTCATTGAATACGTTAATTTGTTTACTTTTAAGCACATCCTACAACTATAATCAATGTTTCAAATGAATAAATAACGAATATTCTATTAAGTAATCATACAAATCTTTAATAATTAGAGAAATATCAAATTATGGATAGTAATAATGTTAAGAAATTAATTTATTATTAAAATTTAACTTTGAATTTATTCAAATAAATGTAACAAAATTATATTTTGAATTTAAAATTAAGAAGAGAATTTCGTATTCACGAGAAAATAGTAATAATACAGTAGAATCTTTTGATT
>NW_019385144.1:49571-89374 GCF_000671375.1 Centruroides sculpturatus | reverse complement strand
AGGAGGTTATCGATTTTAAATATTCCTTAATTCGCACATTATCTTGTTGCTTAATCTAATCTTTATAACGTTATTTGAAACTGTAATTGTATCGGCGAATTCATTAAATTAGCAAAATTATCTTCCTAAATAAGGAATTTCACTCCTAAACTTTTTCTTCTTGTAGATTTGCGTGTTAAATATATTATACCTCCGCCTATTTATAAGTGCTGAAATCTAAAAAAAAGTAAGAGAAAATCTTCTTTACTAGATGGATATTCCATTCAAACCCGATTATCAAAGAAAAACAAGCAAAGATATAATATAAAGAAACATCAAGTAAGATTAATGAATGGCAGATTTCCATATAGAGATTTTTTTATGTTTGTTTCTTTAGAATCTTTTGATTTTAAAAATCGAAAACTCGATTAAATTATTTTAGCGCTAATTAAGGAGAACATTTTTGGAAAGAAGAGACTTTCATTTAAAAATACTTTGAAGTTGATATGGTGTAATTAAGAAAAAATCGAATGTTTCAGTGTACATAACGTCAACATTCCAGATTCATAAATATGCATTAGCTGCAAAGACGTTCTTGCCAAAAGGGAAAAAAGTATTACCAAAAGTTATTATTTTGTGATTCACCGAACGATCTCTTTTGTTGATAAGCTTTGAGGGATAATGTTATAAGAAACCAAACTTTCTCCTATCGGCAATTAGTTTAAATTCTATTGATATCCCAAAAGAACAGTCTTCATTCAAATTCCTCTTATCTTCGTCAATTTAACTATATCTATTCGGAATTGATCGACCTTTCTTTATAAAGTCTGGTTCCCAAGAGATGAAACTCATTCTTTTCTTGAAAATTCCTCCTTGATATTCGCAGCTCTTATTTTTTTTTTTTCTTTCTTTCTAAAACTTAATAAGCTTCTTTTTAGGTTTTTCGCACTTTTATCTGAAAATTTTAATTAATTATTTCATCTCTGGGGCTAAGAACAAACAAATTTCTTACTCCTTTGGGGAAATTCAATCGTTTACATATTTGGCCAGCTTTGCTAGTATCTTTGCCAGATTTTTACTTTTTCATTAACGGTTTTTGCTAAAATCATTTATTTTATGAGACTTGGCAATTGTGAATTTTTCTAGCAACATTCCAACTTTTCTAACTTGATTGAATTAAGGTGTAATTTTTTTCCTGCTTATTTTTATTATTATTTTTATCTCTTTCTTCCTTTTCTCATTTAAAATGCGTAAATAAATACTTAAAAAGAAAGAACAGAAAAAAAATTATTACAATTTTATTCACTTAATTCTTTAAAATAACTTTAAATTACATTAATTAAAATAATTTAAAGATATTTCGGCTAAATATTAATTAATTTTACCGTTTAGATTATTAATTTTTATACCTTAATCTACGAAAAAAAAGTAAACATGATTAATATTTAATAATTTCTCATATTTTTGTACTTATTTATATAGAAGAATAAATAAAATATCCATGAATTATGGAACTAATCTCGGTAATATATATTTTTCTTACCGAAATTATCTTCCAATTCATAAAGTAATTTTATGGTTACGAGGCAAAAATAGTAGCTAATATCACAAATCATATATATTGCCAAATTAGTCACTTTAATAGCAATTTAGTTAGTGACTAATATCAGTCAGACGTCCTGTGGAACTTTGCACTCTCTATATCAGTAAAGAAAAATTACAGTACACAAAAGTTGAGGCAAAAAAAAAGAACTTTTTACGTCATAGTGCAACAGTCAATAGCAGACAGTTCGTCTCTTCAGGAAAGAGAACGGGAGACAGAGACTGGGGGAGATGGAAAGGAGTTCAATCTTGCAGAAAGGCTTGGACTTTTTTTTTCTAGTTTTTTTTTTTTTTTTTTTGGTATCGACGAAATAGATAGATGGCTACTTACCGGCATCGTCTGGCTTCCATGGAGGGCGCTGATGGCTGCCTGAGCTTCGGCGTGGCTGCTAAACTTGACGAATGCACAGCCTAAAAGATAGAGAGATACGGATTGGTTAATGTTGTTTATTTCGTTTTTACCATAGAATTTTTACTTACTTCCGTTTTTGTGTGTGTGTGTGTGTGTGTGTGTGTGTTTTTCCTTACTTTGACTGCACATAAATTTTAAGAATTTTATTGCGATGTTTTTAAAAGCTGTATTTGGGAAAAGAATGTTTACTTTATATATAAAATTTAATAGTTTTGTAACGTGTTTTTAATAAGTATTTAAAATGTTGAAGATAAGTGGCGTGTTACAGCTTCGAGGAACCAAGTAAAATTTGAATTAGGGGTTTGAGAACATATATTTTTCTTTGAGAGAATTTTCTTATAAAGGATTGGTTTGGGGCACTTGCCCTTTTTGCCCGTAGGATAATGCTTCGCCGTTTGAGATTAAACATTTTTTACTAAATTTTCTTTTAAAATGTATTATTTTTAACTCAAAAGCTAAATAATTTAACAATTAAATAGGGGTTGTAGATAAGAATTCTGGTGGATTTTTATCGATAAATAATCCAGGAATCTTGTAACGGTCGTTTATCAAGAAGAGTTGATGTAGAACATCATCAGAACAACAACAATGAATAACTGTCGAGTCTCTAAATGAAACTTCATTCCTATAGAGCAACATTAATAAAAGCTGTTTATTTACACGTTATATTAATTGATTTACCTTTATTTCACGTAATATAATTTGGTGTAGCGATTAATATCCACTTTAATATTAAAATATAAGGGAAACATCGTACATAATTATAATAACGGTGATTTTTATGAATCGAATATTTTTACTAGATTGGAAAAATATTGATATGGTCGAATAAGTACATCTTTTGTAAGGATGATAAGCAATTGATTTTGACTCGGTTATTGTTAAAGAGGCGACAAAGATAATAAATAATCTTGTACTTAATTATGAAGAATTCGTGTCAAATAGAGCCTGCAAATGACAGCTAGTTTAGAAATTTTCACTTTTATTGAGAATGTTAGCAAGTTAAATTTGTCATCTTGGTGTTTAGCTTTCGGGCTTTTTAAACAGTAATTTTTGTTGTTAATTTAAGTGCGTACCAAGTTAATTATGTGACTTTTTATAGAAAAATAACATAAACCGTAAATTGAGTTTCCAAAAATTGATTTTTTAGCATTAATTTGATAATTACTTTTATACTAAATATCTATTACGATTATTTGGAAAAATTCCTTTTTTCTCCCATCCTTCCTTTAATATTCAGACAGCTATTATAAATTAATTAGGCAGAGGATAACATCATTCATTACCCAAGAATAATCTTTCGTGTGCACTTAAACATAAATTCATTTTATTAAAATATTCAATTATTCTAAAACGTAATCTTGGTATTAAATATATTTTAAATAAATAATTTCTAATTATTTATAATATAAACTTTCAAAAATAAAGTCGATCTATAAGCTTATAAGATTAGAAATTTATTTTCTAAATACATTTTTTTAAATTTATAAATAAATAAAAGAACGTGATTAATTTTTTTTCCTCGCAAATAATAAATTGAGCGTTATTATACATCATTAATATTTTTTAAAAATTGAAAATATAAAATGACATTTTTCTACTTATAAATCCTCTAGGTATTGCTTTTTTCATTCTGTTTATGTCTTAGTAGCTGACACTAAATAAGTTATATATTTAGAAAGTGCCAAAACGAAAGGAAAAGAAAGAAAATACAAATGGGGGAGGTGACAGGCGACAATAAGATAATACTAAAGTTGTAGGGAAGATATGAGGGAGTGTAGAAACAATCTGTGAGCGTCCCCAAGCTCCCATCCAACGTAATGGACAGGGTAAGAGTTTGGTGGGCTTTCATATAACCTGCTGAATTAGCGAATACCGTTTCCGAAATCCAATTCCCATCGCGACCATCAAATCAGCAATAATAGCAGCAACATTGGACCGAGATCAGGAGTGGGGTGGAGGAGTAGAGGATGTTTGCCACAGCAAAATTTCTATCATTGTTACTCTAGCAAGAGTATCGACGGTATTAAGTTAAATTCGAGATATTGAGTGATAAGTTTAACTCCACAGTTTATAAGATCGAATTATCAAAATATGAAACTATTGAATGATATTTGTGAAGTGGACCGTTTTATATCATTATTGGGTATTTGATGGTTGAAAGATTTCAAGGAAGAAAAGGCGATTAGTACCAAGTGGATTATCAGCCGAATTGAAGATTAGCATTGATATGTTTTGAAAAGCTTATTATATATGTTTTCCCTTAAGTAAAAATTATTTCTTTTAACTTTTTTTTTGCTTATTTTTAGTAAACTACTTCAAAAACGAATCGCTGGAAGCGAATAATGATAACGCATGAAAGCATTATCGTTACTCGCTTCCTAGAAATGACTGTAGCATTTCTTTTAATCTTAAAAAATATTTTAAGTCTACCTTTAATCTTTCAAGCAAGATAATTTTAATAATTTATATATTAATGTATTGAATTAGTATTATATGTGTACGTATTATTATTCTACGTGTAGATTTTACAGCAACTTTTTACATGTAACTTTTTATAATATGTTTAAATACTGTAAATATTTTTATATGTATTAACTTGTGTTTTAAATAAAAACATAATTCGAACTTAAAATTACAGTTTACATATAAATTATCGTAATCTAAACGTTTTTATTCGTTAGAATTAAGTAAAACATGTGGCATGATTCTTATGCACAATACTTCCCACATGTACTGTATAAACGCTTTATAAAGCTTCTGTATTTTTCAATGGATAATTTATAATCTAGTGAGCTTGTAAATAACTAAACTTAATATATTTTAACAGCACGCACTAATATTATACATTATACGCTCTTTAAGTATATATAAAATAAACACAATAACTAAATCAAAAACTATTATTACGTATTTGAGCTCAGAATATTAAACAGCAATACAGATTATAAATATAAATAATTAAATATTAACTGTAGATCATAATATTTAATATATATAAATATATATCGTACATTATTTATTTTAAATTAAATTATAGTTATTTAAAATTAATGAAACTATCTGCATAATATGATAATATCAGAAATTTAAATATTAGTAAACATACAATTTGATACTCGAATTTGTTAACTAATTATTTATCTAATTAGATTTAAACGTGTATACAAGAAGCAATTATTTTGCTTATAGAGTATCTGAAATTAGGAATATAACGTTAAATAAATCTACAGCTCTTGTCTATTCAATAAATGAAACTATGAATATATATATGTCTATATAATAATTAAGATTGAATATTTCGAGGCCAATTTCACTGACTATTATTAGAAAATTAATCTCAGAGATGGATATATCTAATTTCCTTTCATCAAAATTCCAGTAATATTAATAAAAATACGAGTATATTCTTACTATTTTTATAAGATTTATCTCATTATCACGCATTATTTTGGATTAAGTATCACGTTTTTAATTAATTAAAACTAATTAGAAACTCACTTCATTAATTTTCTTTAAAAATATAACAATCCCGAAGATTTAATATTCAGAAATGAATAAATTTCCCTAAAATCTTATTCATAATCAACTTATTAATACTCGAAAAGTTATTAAATTCTCTCGAAAGATTTAAACGACTTAGCAATTCTGATAAATATATATTAATTGCGATTTTATTAAATACGCTTAACTGTAAAAACAGTAATAAACTTTAATTAAATCTTTATATTTTGTACTGTACATATATATATATTTTTTCTGAAGGAAATGTAAGAAAATTGAAGAAGAAAATGGTATTTTTAGAAATTGGTCTAGATGTTATTTTATCAGTAATATTATTTTTTCGATAATCGAAAGCCATTTGTTGATTTTTTGACAAACAAGATAATCACCATTCGGAGTGGTAGTGGCATCGTTGACTAGAATGCCAGAAGAGTTTAATGGAAACGATATTCGTTGTGTTTACTTTGGGGTGCAGAGTTAGGATAATACGGTACAAATGTATTAAAGCCAAAAATGCCACAAAGAGGAGGAAAAAGTTCGATTTTTCCAAACGATGAAAAGAGAAAAGCCAATAAGCCGATAAGAGACGTTGAAACGACGACGTTTCTTCAGTAATCGGATAAGACTGTAACTGTTCGTTTTTCGTATGGCAAAACGATGGTTGTTCCATTAGCCACCTTCCAACAACTACGCTGTCGACATTAAGAATGGTGAGATGTCAAAATTGCATGACTATCTTCTGGCCTTACCGGTATCTTATATTTACCAGTTCACGTTATGCATTAAGAAATCGTTCCATCGACCGTTTTCTTGTATTATGCGCTTTCCTATGGATTACAATCGTATATAAAACAGCGGATTCTCTTATTTCCCAAAATATCAGCTTATGGTATGTTTATTTCTCTTATATACAATGACAAAATGATCAAACAATTCCGGAAAATTGGAATTCTTGGCAATTTCAATGTTATAGAGAAGATTAATCTGATTGTATGGATGCTTCCGTGGATAAATATGGTACTTTATCATATCGAAATTGGACAATCTGAAAGTATTTGAATTTCGCTACCGCCTTGAAACTATTTTTATATTCTACTCGTTGAATATAAGAATTTTTTCTATTTTATTCTTCCAGGGAAATTGCAAAATCGGCATTTGTTTTAAAATTAAATTTTCATAAAGATGAGGGGGAAATATATATATATATATATTAATATATTTCATTTTGTAAAATATTAACCAAATGCTATCAGCTCTTAATCCATTTGATTCTCGAATTTTTCGATGAAAATCTAATGGAACGTTTTTTAAAAGCTAATGGAATATCTAAAAAGTTCTCTTGAATAGCGTTTTTATATTTGAATTTTGAATGAAAAGAAAAAAACGAGAAGCTTTAAAACTTTATTAATATTTTGTCGTGTAATTACGGCATGGAGTAAATGTAGCAGAATAAAAGTAGCATTTTTCTGATAAGGAAAAAATAATAATAATGTGACATATATTTTAGATATATTCGTCCCTAAGGGAACAATCTGTACAAATATTAAATTTTATTTTATTCACATTAAAAACTTAAAAATTAAATAACTTAAATAATTTTTCAACATTAACTTAGTAAAAAATGTTTTTTTTTTCATAAATTATTTTTGGGATCCGTACTTATTTAATATGTTAAAATAAGCTTTTTCGTATTAAAAATGTTTAAATGACTTTAATAAAATGTTTTAAAAAATTTAACATTTCAGAATTAAAAATTAAGTGAGTTGTTTTTTAACATTTTGTCTATTATTAGAAACGGGCCCCTGTAAAAGCTTCTTTACTGTTTAGCATAAGTACCTTTCTAAGAAAATCTCTTTAGAAGGGGTTTTCTTGTAACTAAAATAACCAAATAATATAAATTAAGCCAATAATATATCTTCTAACACAATTAATAATTAATTAACACGTTAATTTTCTTAATGAATAAAAAATATTTGTTATATAAGATTTATTTTTAGTAAAATTCTAATAAAATATTAATTTTGATATAAACTTGATCATTATAATTTATCATATTAAAATCTCGTTTATTTAATACAGTAAAATTATATTAAATTATAAATTTTTGATGAGGAAAATTCATTAAAAATTAAAAACTGAGAATTGAAAAATATTCAAAGTGACTTCTTTAATCTAACTCGATCAGATTATGTTAAATCCGATTTATCCAAAGAAGCGAATAATTAAATTTTACCGTGTAATCCATTTATGTTTGTTGTTTTCTATGGTATTTTTATCGTAAAGAAAACGAAAATAAATTCGGCATTTAATAAATGCACGATGGTCTTTATAAAAGTAAATTCTTTTATGTGGATGCGTCATATAAAACCACCAACCGTACCTTTTCCGTGATTGATATAAACCACAAACTATACCTTTACTCTGTCCTTCAGGCCCTCTGAGAATCGTACATTCTTCTATCGAGCCATAGGGTTGGAACAATTGACGTACGTCTTCTTCTGTTTGCTGTTTACTGAGCATTCCTACAAATAATTTCCTGTCCTCTGCAATAAATAAAGAAACACGTACAATTAGATACATTTTTGCTTCACCATAATGTTAACTCGATTAATTCAAGAGTAATTTAGATTTTTATTATATATCTCGGTTTAGAAATTTTATAAATTAACGAAATTTAATAGGTTTAAATTGATTTAATGTTAGAATATCTCATGTTATTAAGCTATTAAGTGAATAATTTTGGAAACTGTAGGGAAATTATGTAAGTATAAACTGAAAGTTTTTTTTAACCAAGATGAAAAATGACAAAGCAAGCGATAATGGTGGTTGTTTTGTATCTCAGTCGGTATACCTCTAGACCATGCTGTAGACTCATCTCTGTTGTTTTCCACCAACGGGGGTGCAACAACAGACAGTTTAGTTCTAACTCCGAGCCCCCACTAGTGGCTTTGTTGACAACAACGATATTTAATTAGCCAGAAAGAAAAGAGGTCGCATAGACAGACAAGAAAAAACCTTACGAAGAGGAAATTCATTAAAATACCGTCTACAGCTGGGGATGACGAAACAACCCATTAAAGTTTCGTCTTACATTAACCTCGGAGCTGAAAGATTTTTGTTGTTCTGTTGGAATATCTAGACTCAAAAAACAAAGTTGTCCGAAGCATCATTGCATTTTAATGCGCTTTTGAAGAACTATCTTGATTCAACTTGTGGGATGTCTTCCAGATAGCTAAAGAGGTTATTGTACCAAGAAATTATTTTTCTATCGAATAAATGACCGGTTCAGAACATTTTTAGATATTTATATACAAAATTTCCTTTTGTTAAACTTGTGTTTCCCATACATTTTTTATAACTTACTTTCTACAATAGACGAAATTAAAATATTTATTTCATATTTTAGTTTTTTTAACGCATTAAAATTATTAATTATTGCATAGAAATATAATTAAAAATATACTCAAAAGAATTCTTTTCTATATCAATAGAGCTAATTGCAATATATTTAATGGAAAATAATAGTGTAGAAAGTAATGGACGTTGACGTTTTGAAATTCTGATTATAAGAAATATTTTAAAGTTATGAAACGATTACGTTGTTTATAAATATATCTTTACGTATGGATATGACATTAAAATGAATGATAAGATAATTCATTGAATACGTTAATTTGTTTACTTTTAAGCACATCCTACAACTATAATCAATGTTTCAAATGAATAAATAACGAATATTCTATTAAGTAATCATACAAATCTTTAATAATTAGAGAAATATCAAATTATGGATAGTAATAATGTTAAGAAATTAATTTATTATTAAAATTTAACTTTGAATTTATTCAAATAAATGTAACAAAATTATATTTTGAATTTAAAATTAAGAAGAGAATTTCGTATTCACGAAATTAAAATGTAGAATGAGGGAAAAAATTATATATATATATAAATTTACTTTTGAAAAATTTATAACACTTTGAAAACTCTCGAGGCGATTTGAAAATTAACAATTCACGACATTAAAGTTGTGAAGAAGAAGCTAAACGAATTGGATTTAAAATATTTAATTTCAATATTCGATTCTCGAAAGGTTAAAAAGAAAAAATAAAATGGTTTAGTAAAAGTTATAAAATTCATGTTTATTTATCGGAAATATTTAATTGATAGAAAGCGAGTATTTAAAATCCTTTATATTAGATAATGCAACGTATACAGAATTATGTATCACTTTTGTGGTATAGCATTAGGGATTTCTTTAGGAGCGATAGGTGCCAACGAGATCACAGAAGCACTTATCTCAGAATCACTGTCAGCCATTTTATTTCCATTACTGCTAATATGTGGAAATATAACACAAGCAATTCGAGAGAAGAGACACAACTATCCTCTTTCAAAAGAAAATCACTCAGTGCAACCTTCTGCATCATCCATTCGATGAATTACACAGAAAGTACCGAGAAAGTAAGCTTCTTAATTAATTAAAATTACTAATAGTTCACAATGACATTAGATAAAAAAGTAATATTGTAAATAATAAATTATCTGATTAAGTGTATAAAAATGTGCATTTTTTCATAATTTATATCTCTAAATAATGACTTAAAAAAAGAGGTATAAATCTATCAGTTTCGGCTTAATCAAGCTTCCTTTTTTTATAATTTTAAATAATAAAACGACGTTTTATTATCGTTTCGTATAAATTTAAACTATCATTAGAATGAAATTTCTAGTGAATTATAACTAAAAAGATTTTTATTGAAAGAGAAAAGTAAAGATTTAGAAAAAAGTTTACAAAATACTCTAGTAAATGAGATTGAACGATTTTACTTCTTTTTTGGACAAAACATATTCCCGAGATTACTTCCCAACTATAAATCTAAGGAAAGAGCCATATCTATGAGATCACCGCCCTTCATGTAATCCTATTTATAATCTTCACAAATAAAATCAGATCAGCAATTGCATTTCTCTTGTTTAAATTCACCTAGAAGAATCTCTATTATATCTGATTTATCTTAAATGTTCACAAAACATATCGAGTGAACGAATTACATCTCTCGACTTTCTATCTTATTTTCAACTACGCGCTGCCATTTCTACCTAACCAATCTATTTTTAGAACTTTTTTTCAATTATTACTAAAAAAATTTTCTACATCCGTTAACATTTAATATTAAAAATATAATAATAATTTTCACTTATCTACTGAATTATGCATTACAAAATGGCAATCGAATAATCTTTCATTTAATTATCGGTTTATTTTGTTATCTTCAACCATGGTGCTTGTTTGTGTCAACCGATTTTATGTTTCGCTTCAGAATCCCGGGCCCTTTTCTCCACGGTAATCTTATTTGTGTGCTTTCTGAGTGGAAGTTCACTTCAGAAGCGTCCTTATATTCGCTACTGTTCTTGCACCGTCAGTATGAGATCAAATTACTGCTATTGAGTAGGATGAAAGTCGCTGCTCTGAATTTCGTTTCCTGGTTTTAGAAGAGTGAAGGACGTTCCCGTTCACTCTTCTATCCCCTTTCACTGAGTATAGAAAAGAATGCATTGCCAACAAAATACATTATAGCTAATGAAACCGATTAAGTTATGTTTGTTCGTATGGAAAGTAGTCTAGATGATATACTTGAGATTTTCTTTAAAAATCGAGTTACTTACACTTCTCGTTAATGCGATGCGTACTAAAATTAAATTTCTGTAAATATTATAAAATTATATTTTAATATAATTCTTATTTTTCCTTGTTGTATATATTTTAATAAGCTTAAAATANATACAAAAAAATGAAATTTAATAATTTTCTTTTTTTGTTCTTACCTATTTTTATTTTATACCAATTACACTTTCATAAGCTTTTAACTTATTACGGAATGTTTTGATTCTAATTACCTGTGAAATATTCATTTTACTTACTAATTAATTATATTTTCTTTTAAAAAATTGACTCCCTGGATTAATTTTACATTAATACGATTATTCAATTATTTTTGATTTATCTAAATCAATTTAATTTGATTATTATTATAAATAAAATTAGCGAGTGTCTAACTTTATACACATCAGGAAAATTTCTTCTTGTTGTTTAATATAAAAAATATTTTTAATTTAGAAATTTTTAAAGTTTATTTAAAAGATAGAATTTTTATTAGTTGACGAAAACAGGATTTACATTCAAAAATAAAATGGTAAATTTTAAATTTAGCCAATTTAAATTTCTTCCTTCTTTTTCCTATAAAGTTTTATATATAATGATATTTATTTTTCACGTATAAATAATTTTAGTATCATTTCCTATTAAGGAAAGAGGAAGTCGAATACTGCTAAATATCGTGCAGATCTTCTCAACTTCAACACCTCATCCTACTTCGTTATAGGGTTATTCCCCAAATCCCGAATCTCGTTTACTTTCCATATCAATGATATTGGTCTATTTGGAAAAGATCGACTAGAATGATCAATTTTAATCGATTTTAACCGAAATCGAGCCAAATTATATTTACAGTTCTATCGGAGATTATTAATTTTAAATGATTTTTTTATTTTGCTTTATGCTTAAGCATCAATAATAGCTCGTAAACGTTTCATTTATATATAATGCTCGTGAGCAATTATAGAAATGCTTATATAGTTAATATAGCTGTTGGATTTATCAAAATTCAAATACACATGTATATTTATATAATATTTACATATATAAAATTAATTTAGCTATTAAATCGCGTATTACACGCTTACAAATGATTTACACACACAATTAAATGGTTGTAACAATATATAACACAAGGAAAATATGCGTCTGTATATCACGTGACACACACACATATATGCATATGTTATTAATTCGAATTGATATATAAGAATTCTAAATTGTTATCACGAATATTCAAGAATGATATAATTTTATTTTATTTTTTTAAATTTATGGCTATAAATTTTAGATCTGTTCTAGATTTTATTATTCTAGTCTTACGACGAAATCATTTTAAAAACAATTATAAAAAAACAAATTAATTTAAATACTGTTAATTAAATAATATAAGAACATAAAAGTTGCTGCTTTAATTATATATTTAGTATATATAAAAACAATAAAAGTGGTAAATTTTATATGTAACTTTAAAGTTAAATTATATAATTCAGTTTTTAAGATTCAAAATAAGAATATTTTATTACAAAATATTCTTGTTTTATACGCTATTATTTACGTGATTATAACAATTATATCATCTAATAAAGAAGCAAAGAGGGTTCGTGATTGTTACGTCGTTTCGTTGAACACAATTAAGACCATTTACAGTTTCAAATTTAAATATATTTACAGTCGCAAGTTAAATTTAAAAAAAAAATGTTTTACAGAACTTATTTCGTTGGCGATGGGCGAATAATATAATAGTTATTTCATTATTTATAAAATATTTAAGAAGGGAAGTTTGTAGGAAGTTAGATTTCTTTGGCGTTTCGCACTAACTTCCATTACCACGGCAGCAGTTTCAGACAATCACAAGAAACTCATCCCGATAACAATATAATGAAAAAGCACTTCGAACAAAACCGAGGGGGAAAAAAGTGATGTATATAGGAAAAAGAACTCAGGAATCATGCATCCCTATCTGTAATCGACTGGATAGGAAAAAGAAAAACGCTTTAGTTTCCCGATATTTCGAATCATAACAATGAAGAAGTGTTCCCATTTCTTCACTAGACAGAATATAGAAGAATATTTCCTCCCCAACTTCCTGTAAGACTCGCTTCCTATTGGGAACAAGCAGATCGCGAAAAGGGGAACAGTCTAACTTCACAGTCTCTTTCCCCAAAGCCATACATACGGGAAATGGAGAAAGAAGATTGTCGCTATCTCTACATTTTCGTCAGTTCAACAAATCGAAAGGAATCTCTGGAAAAAAAAAATTCTTATGCTATCTATCTACACTTTTTCTTTCTTTCTTACCTCTCTCATCGAGTTTCGTTTTTTAAGTGAAGAGAATCTTTTATCTAGGATATTCAATTGATTATTTTTGTCGATTCGACAGGGCTGAAAAATTTGTTCTTAGTTGTCGTTCGTTATGTCATTGGATACCGGATTGAGACAAAGATCTATACAAGTTTCGCGTCGTTTCGTTGATTTTTGTTATCGGAACCTGTTCCCAACCTTTAATCAAGGTTAAATGTTATTTTTCTCTTTGTAAAAACTAAAAAAAATTGCTCTGTTAACCGTTAAATCATTCCTTAAACCTTAGGGAATATGACGAAAGATAACGGATATAATGTTATTTTATCTCAATTTCTGACTGTAAAAATTAATTTTCAATATTAAAGAAAAATCAAACGGTTTTCTTACACGTAAGTAAGCTTGATAACGTGACATAAATTCTTCTTTATTACATTATTAAATAATCCAATTGTAGTGAAAATTTTACAGGAATATTCCCAAACTTTTAATTAAGATTAAACTTGTTTTTCTGAATATTTAATCATAAAATTTATTTTTAGTCATTCTATAATCTTAATACAATTTAATGAATAATTAAAATCCTTACAAGTTTTAAAAATAAGAATACTTTTTTTAGTCGTTTCAAAATTAAATACTTCTTATCAAAACTTTAATTAGAATTAAAAATCTTTTTCCTTATACATAAAATTTTAAATAAAATCAATTTTTGTAAAAATTTACTTTTTAGATTATAAGTAATCATTTTGAAAAGTAGCTTTCCTCGTAAAATTACTTATCTTGTGAGATTCTGAATTAGTTTTAGATCAGAGTAAGTTTTTTATTTCGTAATTTATTCATATTTTCATCTTAAAAGAAGAAGAAAAATTTGTTTTCACTCATCAAAATCGTAGCTGTCAGTCATTATAAAAGAAAATTTGCACAAGTAGAAGATATATCAGAAATAAAAAGTCCATCTTCTGTAATCAGAAATGCGTCTATATAGAAAAGTTCTGGAATGATAAAGAAAGATAAAATCGATAAGAACTCATCAGAGAAACAAGATTGAAAGTTGCTCAAGATGAGTAGAAAACTCTTCTATTTTGGATTAAAAAATGAGAATCTCCACCGGGCATCTCGGACAGCGCTCGCTTAACTTTCATGCTAACACAGGGACCTATAATTACAGATGATGACGTCACAGACTCTTTTCGGCATCTCTCCAAGTGGGTGGGAGTCATTCACTGTTCTTCTCGGCAATCGATGAAGTCGACTATTGCCATCCTCCTAGTCTTTTATCGTGGTCCCTAGAAGTGAACAAAGTTCTACAAGTACCAATTTCTCTGATGGCACAGACATGACAACTCGATTACACTTAAGACAGGATAGAATATAGCTCTGTTATAAAGTATAACAGAAAAAATATGAGAATATAATCTGAATTTTTTACATTCTTTTCATCGTCTCTTTCAAAGCGCTTAATATTCCCCAACTAAGTCTAGTGTATAATTGATCAACCTAAATTCCAACTAATTAGGATATTTACTTGATCGGAAATACATGCTTTTTTATTTTTAACATAAATATTTATTTATTTAACTACAATATAATCGCTTAAATCAAATAGTTCTTTAAAGCAATAAAAATACTTAAGAGACATTCTTAATAATATGCCTGTATATAAATTAAAGAAAACAATAAAAAAAAATAAATATTTTATTGCGAAAATATTGTTGATATTAAATAAGAAAATGATTTCGACTCAAAATTACTTTTGAAAGACAAAATCATTCCTTTTATTTATTGTAAATGATATATAATGAAGTTTAGACTCGTTTCGTAAAGAAATTTTCTCATTTTTAATCTGTTTTTTATTCTATTTTATAATATAATTCTTTTAATCTTGTTTCTATCTATTTTACTATCTTCATATATCTCTCTTTTACTTATCTTTATCTTCAAATCTATCAACTTTCTTCTTTCAAAATAATTTTGAAAATTTTTCTGAACTATTCCAATAAAAAGCAATAAGAGATTTTTCTATTATTTGAATTGAATTCCTATATTAAGATACTTTTATTGCTTTTTATAAAGTGCATGAAACTAAGTCTCTATCGAGTGCCACAGGAAACTTCCCTAGCGCTTTCAATTTAAAAATAATATATGTATCTTTCTACCGACCGAAAGATGGTATAACTTACAATTGTATTACAAGAATATTCTATTTTCTATATTTATTTAAGCTTATTTTATTCAGAGTGGTCATTTTTATATACATATATTACATTTAGGACACTAAAAGTCTCTTAAAATTCACTTATTTAACCTTTTTTTTCTGATAAAAAAAAATAATAATTTATTCGATTCTTAATTAAAAGTGTATCATTCATTCATCGATGAAATTTAAATTTGTATAAATATCGTAAAGATAAATTGACTTAAATGCTTGACAGAACTGATTAGAAGAAAAAAATAGACTTAAAAGAGGGGAGAAACGTAAAAGGCAAGAAAATAAATAGCTTAAAGTTAAGAAATGTTTCGAGGAATGATTTAGAGGATTGATGAAGAAACTGGCAAACAAGTAAATATTTGTTTGGAGAAAAGTATTGTTGCAGGCTATTTGCAAGAAATAATCAATCATTGCAAAAATATTCAAGAACTGTTTTTTAAAAAATAAAATAAATAAACAATAACGTAAAATAAATTAAAGAAAAGAAAATGTAAATGTATGAAAATAAGTTATTGTTCAATTGAATCAAAAAGTCGAGACGTGTTTTAGGTTATGCTTAATTAATTATAATTTTATTGCATAATTAATTATAAATAATACAAATTATCAATGCTTTGCATATTATAATAATAATAAATCTGAAATTTTAAAGAATTAATTATTTTGAAGTTTGTTACGGCTCAATGATTTCGTTATAATTTTACAAATAATATTGATTTTATATACTACACATAAAAAAACTTTTTATAATTAAATCTATTCATATTATGCAGCATTGAAAAATATTTTTATAAAATGAATTAAAATATTTAATTTTCATAAAATTTAATAATTCTGATAGAAAAATATTTTGTTTTTATATATTTAAAATTTCAATAATTGAATAATATTTCCATATTGAAAATATGGCTTGACGTCATTAGAAGAAAGTAAAAATAATTATTGAATATTTCAACTCTCCATAAATTACATAAAAATATTCATAGAAAGACGTTAAGTAAAATTAATTTTTGATATAATTGCAATATCATTTTTTTAAATTTTATCAAATATATTTAAAGGTATAAACACCGTCTCTCTCCCCTTTATATAACTTATGTATATTAGAGGAGTAAGCCCAAGCAGACTGAGACATAGACCCGATTTACTTTTCATGTATTGATTTAAACTGTTTTTCATATACAAAATAAGTAAAAGCATTTCTCATTGTTGGAGTTGAGTAGATATTGAAAAAAATAAGGTGTATCTGGTGTATATAATTTACTCGTTTCTACTCTTAATTTTTTAGTATGATGCAAAAAAAATTACACATATCTTAGAAGTAGGGACAATTTATATATATATATTTATTTATTTATTTATTTATCTTCTATCCCTTATGAATTGGCTCTTATAGGTGTAAATTATTCAAAATAGCATTAGAATATTAGCTATTGAACATTTTAACCCTGGAGAAAATTTGTAAAATATACAAAAAACAAAAAAAATATAACAAGAACAACAATAAAGTTTCTCATTTTGCTTGTAAAATTTCTCCAATTACTCCACAGGAGTGTCATACAGAACATCCAGTTAGAAATTATCCAAGAAGAAAGGTTAAAAAACAAGAAAATTTATCGAAGCGAAACGAATTAGTTAGAATCAATAATTTATTAGGGATTAGCCTAGCAAATATACGAAAACGTTAATATTTCTGCTTTAATTTCGAATATAATCTTCGGGAGCTTAGTTGTGTACACCTGAATGAAAACCCTGAATAGAATTAAAATAGTCCTCAATCAATTTTTAAATGACGTTAGGCATTAAAACGAAGACAGAGCTTAGTGGTGCGATGTCAAGTATCTTCTTTAAAGAAAGAAATACGACACCTTAGAGAAAAGAAAGCAACTTGCAAGCTCAACAACCGAGATAATTGTACGGACTTTATTACAGTCTAGCTTCACGATCACCCCCGATATATGATAACGAGAAGACGTATCCTACGAATAAGAACAGGATCTGTATTCCGGAAATAGAGAAGGTAATTAATTCGTCGTTTTATTGTGAGATTTTATAACCCATCGTTATGAATGTAGTGTATATGGTCGCTCGAGACCTAACGGTAGATGCATATAAATCAACGAGCCACTCTTTATCTGCTACAAGACACTTTTTTTTCCTTTTTATAAATACCCTTTCCATAACTCATTTTCTTCGGGTATCATTACTGTTCCCAGGCGTACCGGGGATTTGAGCTCATCTTCGTTTTTAGGGTATTATAAAAAGAATCGCCGTATTTAAACGAAATGAAAGAATAGCAGAAAATGGAGTGTTGCAAGAACAAAAAGCCATAACTGGTACTAGAGCAATAGCAGATTAGTAAAGACAATAAAAGTGGAGAAACGATATAAATATTTAAGTTTGTACTGTACTTAGAATTGTTCTTTATGTAATGATGACAGAAAAGAAATGCATGCCGTAGAAAATATTTCAATTTTTCTTTATTTTCCTTACACAACTTTTTTCTTAAATAATGTTCTCTTTCTTTGTTAGATCCGTATCTCGGTTATTATCAATGAAATGTAATGGCATCTTAAAAAAGAAGAGAGACATTGTTTGCTTCCCCTTTTTAGAATTTCAATTAATTAATTCTTTTGCTGATTTATATAAACATTAGCAACTTATAGAATTAAGTTAAAATTAAGAACCAAATAGACTTAATTCTTAGGTTGTTTTTCTTTTATTGTAGAGAAAGACTAATGAATTAAATTATTGAATTCATTAATCTCTCTCACTTTCTTTTCGGGATTAGAAGGAAAAATAAATTACTTGGTTAAATAATTAAGGTGTTATCACTTTTCTCTTAAGAAGTGGAGAAATTAATAGGTCCAACTTGTAATATTTTACAAAGTTTGTTTAGATTTTTTCGGTAATTCTGCTGGTCTAATATATATTTACTAAACAAGCAATATGTATAAATTAAAACTACAGAAAAATTTTTAAATTAATAATTATTATTATTATTTAAAATGTTTAATTTTAAATAATAATAACGAACGCAATAATAAATAAACTTTAAAAACTTTCTTAAAGCAATTTTTATATTTAAAATTTAATAAATTTAAAAGAATATATACTGAATATTGTCTTTACTGATAAAATTTAAAGTGTTGATAATTTATTAAATAAATTTAAACTTTTTTATCTAATATTTGTTGAAGTTTTCTAAATTTAACTTTAATAATGTTTCTTTAAAAGTGATTTAATAATTTCTAAAAGTATAAAAAATAATAATATTAAAAGTTTGATTTTGAAATATAAAAATACTTTGAACACCAACTTTATAAGTTCTCAAATATTCAAATTTAATAATTCATAAATATTTAAAATTTCTTAAAAATTCCAATTTGTTTATAAATTTAAGATTAAATTTATTTATTTTTAATTTTCAGATTTCAAAATATTAAAAAATTAACCGCAATAAAACTTTATTTTTAGTTGAAAGAATTCTTTTTGATGGCGAATATTTTCTGAGTAAAAATTTTATTCTATGTGCAACACGAAATTCTACGTTTTTGTAGCAAAAATAAATAAATAATAATAATTAATTTAACGTTAAAGTTTTTAATAAATTCAAGAATTTATCAAATTTAACTCATCAATTATTAAAACCACACATAAAATCTTTGGAAGAATCATCAACGTATTTTTACTACGGAATTTTGTTGCAGAATTTTATTTTTCCTATCATTAAAATAATTCTTCTTAAATGATAAAGATCATTTCTTCCTTCGTAATTCATTAAAAAAAAGTTTCCAATGTGATTATCAAAGATATCTGATACGTCAAAGAAAATTAATAAATAATTATTTATGCATTCGGTACAGATTTAAATTTTACTGAATAAAAAATTACCTTTTCTACTAAATCTAACGTCGTAAATCTAAACTAATTACAAATAATTAAATTTTCCGAATAAAATTCTCACTAAATTTTATCAATTTATTAATTTTTCACTAAACAAAATTACTACACTGAGAAAATTTTAAGCTTTAGGTCGATGCTTTAAACTTGACATTTTAGTAGATTACATTTCCCAGCAATTGTGATGCATCTTATGTAATTTTAATGCTTTTAAAATTGCTCTTACCTCTGGAAACATTTTATTTACAAAAATATAAAAATTTTCCAAAAAAATCTATCTAAATTACACGATTTTTCATCGTAAATTGTTCACATTTTCTTCGTATAAACAAGCAATTTTTCATTACTGAGTACAAACTCAATTTTGATACGGAGGGGAGAAAAAATACACAATCTAAATTTGCAGAAATCTTTAATATTAATCAATTTAAACTAATAGCCATTAAGCTAAATTACTTTAGTTTCAATATACTTTTAGATACAGAATTAACCATATATAAATTACATTCTCTGGCGAAATAATTAAATTTATTTCTTAACTAGTTCCCTATAGAGTTTACACACACACATATATATATATATATATTGTATAGTGAGAAACTAAATACTATTAAAAACTTTTCTGTTATTAATAAACATGACATCATTAAAATCTTTAAATTGTATTATTTAATTTTAAACATTGTTAAAATTACAGTCAACTACTGTATACCATTAAAAACTAAATTTCCCGTTAAAAAAATAAGTAATATCATTATTAAACTGGCGTAATAAAAGAATAAAATACGGTATATATACTTTTTTTGTGGATAAAATATTACGAAGATGAAATTTTCTCGATTGTAACTAACTAATATCTAAGTTTTGCTTACGTTTTGCCTTTATTTTGTATATTTGTTTTGCTTCAGTTCATTAAAGATCGTAGAAAAATTCGAATTTACATAGTTTATACATTAAGCGTATTGATGATTCTGACTTTAAAAAATGTCATTTTTTTGAAAAAAAAAATGATTTATTGATAGATAAAATTCGAAAACAAAAACAAATACCGAAAAGAAAGTTTTGATTTTTAAGTTTATTTATTTATTTTTTTCATATTTATCTAAAATTTATAGCAATGCATTGTTTTATTTATTTATTTTTAAGTACAATTTTATATTGTTATAAGAAAATTTAATATGCTTTTATAAGATTATAAATAAATTTGAATTAGTAATTAATAATTTTATTTTAGGTTTAACAGAAATTTAGCTATCCATGTTTATTTATGTAGTAATTCTATAAAAATACGGAAATTTAATATTTTTAAACAATATATATATTTATTTATTTAAAAGAAAAATATGCGCATATTTCTTCATTAATTTTCAAAAAAATTTATAATATTTTAACCTATTGAATTAGTCCAAAACCTCTTGTTTCCTTTGTATGGACCAGTGTTTCTCAATCTTTTTAGCTAGTGATTCTGTTTTACGTTTCTAAGAGCGTGACATTACTCAGGAGCAGCGTTCGCGAATCCCAGGTTGAAAAACGTGGATTTATAGATTAAATACGATGAATTAACAAGTTAATTATTCACGAAGAATATTTACTTTATATTATAAAAACAGGAGATGGAATAATTATTCATTCTGATTATTGATCGAAAGCAGAAATTGAATTTTTTATATAATTAAATTTAAATTATTATTATTTTATGAAACTAGTAAACACAATTCTTCTCTATTATTGATCTATATTGATTTTATTTTGATATTATACGTTTTAAAGGAAAAAAATGCTCACAAAGGTAATATATATTTATAAAGTTATAAATTTATGAAAGACAAATTTTCAAATTCATAAAATGCATTTAATATATATATATTAGTATATAGGCCTATATATAACTTATATATTATCTAATCTTTATGTAAGTGTATAGGTTATTAAAAATATAATAATAATTTTCACTTATCTACTGAATTATGCATTACAAAATGGCAATCGAATAATCTTTCATTTAATTATCGGTTTATTTTGTTATCTTCAACCATGGTGCTTGTTTGTGTCAACCGATTTTATGTTTCGCTTCAGAATCCCGGGCCCTTTTCTCCACGGTAATCTTATTTGTGTGCTTTCTGAGTGGAAGTTCACTTCAGAAGCGTCCTTATATTCGCTACTGTTCTTGCACCGTCAGTATGAGATCAAATTACTGCTATTGAGTAGGATGAAAGTCGCTGCTCTGAATTTCGTTTCCTGGTTTTAGAAGAGTGAAGGACGTTCCCGTTCACTCTTCTATCCCCTTTCACTGAGTATAGAAAAGAATGCATTGCCAACAAAATACATTATAGCTAATGAAACCGATTAAGTTATGTTTGTTCGTATGGAAAGTAGTCTAGATGATATACTTGAGATTTTCTTTAAAAATCGAGTTACTTACACTTCTCGTTAATGCGATGCGTACTAAAATTAAATTTCTGTAAATATTATAAAATTATATTTTAATATAATTCTTATTTTTCCTTGTTGTATATATTTTAATAAGCTTAAAATATATATATAAGATTGCCTGTAAATAAACTGAAATTACGTATTTAATGCTTTTAACGATGAAATGTACTTAAATCATTTACAAATCAATAACTTGTTTTATGACTTCTATCAATTATTAAAATTAAGCCTTCGGAGATAAAATTCCTATAGGATAAGCTGTTGGCTAATGTAATAAAACACAATGGTAGATTGGAAATAGAATTAGTGGACAGCTACTGACGTGCAATAAAAGTCATGTGCAACCGCACATGGAAGCAGTTCTTCGATTTTGTTTCTACCCAAAACAATTCTTCTTACAGAAAATTTGCTTAAATTGCTTTGATATATGATATTTTGAGCGTTAGAATTATATGAAAATTTTCACTAAAAGCACTTTATTTGATTCAAATTATGTTTTCCTTATTCCTAAACTTAGCCATTAAAGAACAAAATAGGGATATTAAATCTTCAAATTTATTATATGCAATAATTTAATAAAATGAAGCAATTATTCGCCGAATATTATTATTATATATTTCGTTCTATCAATCAAAAACCTTTCGAAAATTCCATAAATATTGCATCGAACAGAGTCTAGAATTACACATAGCTCTCAATGAATATTCCATTTGTAGAAGCCTTATCACAAGCGAGTAAAAGTATAGGATGACAAAGCGATAGTTTCAGTCTCTTAATCGTTAAATGTGAAAATCGAGAAGAGAATCATTCTTCAAAACTAACTTTTAAACTTCTAAAGAATAACCATCAATGAGATCTGTGATATTCAACACTTTTATCCGTAATAATAGAGGATGCTGGAGACAGATCGCATTTGCTTTGCATCTAAAAATAACTTCATTTAGTTTGACTTCTTTTTTCCTTTTAGCTTGTACAAAGTTTGTTTTTAATATTTATGTCGTTAACAATAACCAGAATATCAAATTTTTCACGTTCTAAAATTTTAATACTTTCTTTACAATTTTGATCAAAATTAATTTCGGATCACCAAACAAAAATTCTCGTTTTAGAGACTTTTTTTTTTTATTTTTTTAAATTAAAATAAATATCATTTATTATTAACACAAAATTTATGTAAATAATTTATTATTAAAACTGTTTAAACACTTCTTATTTATAAAGTTTTCGTAATAAATATCGAATTTTTATAGAAATAAATGTTACAATTAACGAATGTCATCAACATATGCCATGCTTACGATGTCAGAGAATGTTGTAGTCGTCATTAAATATTGCATTAATATAATGATTTGACATGTTTACGACATAATGAAGACGTGAATTGACATAGCTACATCCTAGTGACAAATACAAGGAATACTTTATTCCAAACGAAAGCATATCTTACGAATAATTGAAAAAATAAAAATTATATTAAAATAAATTTGATTAAAAACATTAGAAATATTTATTTATTTAAAAGAAAAATATGCGCATATTTCTTCATTAATTTTCAAAAAAATTTATAATATTTTAACCTATTGAATTAGTCCAAAACCTCTTGTTTCCTTTGTATGGACCAGTGTTTCTCAATCTTTTTAGCTAGTGATTCTGTTTTACGTTTCTAAGAGCGTGACATTACTCAGGAGCAGCGTTCGCGAATCCCAGGTTGAAAAACGTGGATTTATAGATTAAATACGATGAATTAACAAGTTAATTATTCACGAAGAATATTTACTTTATATTATAAAAACAGGAGATGGAATAATTATTCATTCTGATTATTGATCGAAAGCAGAAATTGAATTTTTTATATAATTAAATTTAAATTATTATTATTTTATGAAACTAGTAAACACAATTCTTCTCTATTATTGATCTATATTGATTTTATTTTGATATTATACGTTTTAAAGGAAAAAAATGCTCACAAAGGTAATATATATTTATAAAGTTATAAATTTATGAAAGACAAATTTTCAAATTCATAAAATGCATTTAATATATATATATTAGTATATAGGCCTATATATAACTTATATATTATCTAATCTTTATGTAAGTGTATAGGTTATTAAAAATATAATAATAATTTTCACTTATCTACTGAATTATGCATTACAAAATGGCAATCGAATAATCTTTCATTTAATTATCGGTTTATTTTGTNATATTAGTATATAGGCCTATATATAACTTATATATTATCTAATCTTTATGTAAGTGTATAGGTTATTAAAAATATAATAATAATTTTCACTTATCTACTGAATTATGCATTACAAAATGGCAATCGAATAATCTTTCATTTAATTATCGGTTTATTTTGTTATCTTCAACCATGGTGCTTGTTTGTGTCAACCGATTTTATGTTTCGCTTCAGAATCCCGGGCCCTTTTCTCCACGGTAATCTTATTTGTGTGCTTTCTGAGTGGAAGTTCACTTCAGAAGCGTCCTTATATTCGCTACTGTTCTTGCACCGTCAGTATGAGATCAAATTACTGCTATTGAGTAGGATGAAAGTCGCTGCTCTGAATTTCGTTTCCTGGTTTTAGAAGAGTGAAGGACGTTCCCGTTCACTCTTCTATCCCCTTTCACTGAGTATAGAAAAGAATGCATTGCCAACAAAATACATTATAGCTAATGAAACCGATTAAGTTATGTTTGTTCGTATGGAAAGTAGTCTAGATGATATACTTGAGATTTTCTTTAAAAATCGAGTTACTTACACTTCTCGTTAATGCGATGCGTACTAAAATTAAATTTCTGTAAATATTATAAAATTATATTTTAATATAATTCTTATTTTTCCTTGTTGTATATATTTTAATAAGCTTAAAATATATATATAAGATTGCCTGTAAATAAACTGAAATTACGTATTTAATGC
This sequence comes from Centruroides sculpturatus, assembly GCF_000671375.1. Classification (NCBI taxonomy): domain Eukaryota; kingdom Metazoa; phylum Arthropoda; class Arachnida; order Scorpiones; family Buthidae; genus Centruroides; species Centruroides sculpturatus. Next base: position 64,443 of record NW_019385144.1, on the reverse strand, counting down.
TTTTAACGATGAAATGTACTTAAATCATTTACAAATCAATAACTTGTTTTATGACTTCTATCAATTATTAAAATTAAGCCTTCGGAGATAAAATTCCTATAGGATAAGCTGTTGGCTAATGTAATAAAACACAATGGTAGATTGGAAATAGAATTAGTGGACAGCTACTGACGTGCAATAAAAGTCATGTGCAACCGCACATGGAAGCAGTTCTTCGATTTTGTTTCTACCCAAAACAATTCTTCTTACAGAAAATTTGCTTAAATTGCTTTGATATATGATATTTTGAGCGTTAGAATTATATGAAAATTTTCACTAAAAGCACTTTATTTGATTCAAATTATGTTTTCCTTATTCCTAAACTTAGCCATTAAAGAACAAAATAGGGATATTAAATCTTCAAATTTATTATATGCAATAATTTAATAAAATGAAGCAATTATTCGCCGAATATTATTATTATATATTTCGTTCTATCAATCAAAAACCTTTCGAAAATTCCATAAATATTGCATCGAACAGAGTCTAGAATTACACATAGCTCTCAATGAATATTCCATTTGTAGAAGCCTTATCACAAGCGAGTAAAAGTATAGGATGACAAAGCGATAGTTTCAGTCTCTTAATCGTTAAATGTGAAAATCGAGAAGAGAATCATTCTTCAAAACTAACTTTTAAACTTCTAAAGAATAACCATCAATGAGATCTGTGATATTCAACACTTTTATCCGTAATAATAGAGGATGCTGGAGACAGATCGCATTTGCTTTGCATCTAAAAATAACTTCATTTAGTTTGACTTCTTTTTTCCTTTTAGCTTGTACAAAGTTTGTTTTTAATATTTATGTCGTTAACAATAACCAGAATATCAAATTTTTCACGTTCTAAAATTTTAATACTTTCTTTACAATTTTGATCAAAATTAATTTCGGATCACCAAACAAAAATTCTCGTTTTAGAGACTTTTTTTTTTATTTTTTTAAATTAAAATAAATATCATTTATTATTAACACAAAATTTATGTAAATAATTTATTATTAAAACTGTTTAAACACTTCTTATTTATAAAGTTTTCGTAATAAATATCGAATTTTTATAGAAATAAATGTTACAATTAACGAATGTCATCAACATATGCCATGCTTACGATGTCAGAGAATGTTGTAGTCGTCATTAAATATTGCATTAATATAATGATTTGACATGTTTACGACATAATGAAGACGTGAATTGACATAGCTACATCCTAGTGACAAATACAAGGAATACTTTATTCCAAACGAAAGCATATCTTACGAATAATTGAAAAAATAAAAAAAATATAAAAAAAATCTAGTGTCAAATTAAATTGCGATAGAATGTATAAATATAAATGTTTTCTTTGAAAGTAGTAGGTAACTGCCAGTTTGTCAATTATTGCCTTAATGAATAGTGTAGAGGAATCCAGATTGAATTCTTTCAAAAAAGTTTAATAAGTTTGTGAATTAAATGAAAGGTTATAAAATGATAACATCGTATCATGTTAAGAAACTGACCTTAATGTTTTTAAAAAAAATTAATAAGGTTATATATTTTAATTATTGATTAATGAATAATTAAATCCATAAAATTAATGTCAATTTTATTTATTATTAATTTATGTACAGTAAATCTAATGTTTTAGATGTTCTAGGATAAAATATTGAAGAGAAGAGTTGAATTATTTTGATAAAAATCTAAACTACTAACAATACATTTCATAGTAATTGATTGCATTATTCTATAATGGAAAATAAATGCAATTTTCTTATTTTGTAGAGAAAAAAAGTAGATATTAATGGAGAAAATGCATCCAAGTCTTTCAGACTCAATCAAATTTTAGAATTTCACATGTCATGGATAATGACGTCGAAATAAGTTCAATAGAAGACTTAAAAATCATGTAAAAGAATTTTTTAAATTTAATTAAAAATATCTTTTCCATCTTCATAGAATAATGAATATACTAAAATTTAATTCTAAAGTGCTAAATATTGATTATTATCGATATAAGATATAGTAATATAAGGAATTCTTTAATAAATTTTTGTAAGAATCGGTAATTTATCATTGAAAGAAATTAGAATAAAATAAATATACAGAGACAAAAATATAGGATATTTTTAGAACATAAATGTAAAATTTTAATTAATTTCTTCCTTTAATCTAGGATTATTATACTTTTAAAATAACTTTTCGAAATGCTCTTAATTTTATCATTCTCTTTCATTATGTAGAGACCGAACAGCAAGCTTTAACGTTCTATATAGTTCACAGTCTGCTAAAAACATTAAAATATTTTTATATAAATTCTAAATGAATACAAATATGGCTACTGATAATTTAATTTAATAAAATTTCTTAATTTTTTTATATTTCTGCAACTTCCTTGTGTCTTTTTATGTAACGTATTGTTCAAGCAACTGGTAATTTAATTATGTAAAAGGTTGAATGTAAATGTAAACAATGATCTAGCCACATTGCAACGTATTTATCTACACATTATAATATAATTATGGACGCTTATAAAGAGTAGTCTTTATTGCGTGCATCGTCACGATCGTATCATTTCCTGTTATGCATAATTAACATTATCTTAGCATCACATTTATGTGTTGATTTAAGTTATACGCATGGCAATCTTTTACGATAATATAATATTTGTTATAAATAATAGTATATAAATAAACTTAATAATTATATAAGGCATACAGAAACATTCTAGTCAGTAAAAGATTTAATTTAAATAGATTTCCAGGCTATAAAATGGCTTTATTTTTTAAATTTTTTGACATTTAATGGTTCAAAATACATCGCCTGAGATCCAAATTTATTATAAAGTCTACAGAATATAAATCTGTAAATTTACTGTAACATTATTTCGGTAGAATTGCCAATATTTAAATTATTGAGAGCAATATTATAAGTAAATAGGCCTATTTATCCGCGAACCGCATTAACATTAACATGATTAATTATTCATATTGATATAGTGAAACAGACAATAAATAAAGCTAATATAAATAAATCAAATGTATGATGTACGAAGCATAAATTATAAACAACTTATATTTTTATTCCTATGTTTTACATCATATTTTTCTTCTATCTATAAATGAGTAAAATATTGTTTATTTAAATTTCTCACATTGCGATGTCACTCGAAAATTAAGCTTGTTTCTTTCAATATAAAGAAAAGGCAAATATTAAATTCTTTTTCATTATGAATGCGGTGAATAAAATATTTTTTTGATATATAAAATATATTGAAATCCCTCAAAAGTGAGCCAAAACATTTTAATATTCGCGGTCTATACGAAATCAATTTTATGCGATATAGCAGCTCTCTAGAGCTTGTTTCCTAGGAAATAAATTAAAATATCTTCTGACTGAAACATATTCTCAAAGAATTTGTTTTGAGATTCAGCTTTAAACATTTTATTTTTAAATATTTAAATTCTACGATTTATTCTATACGATATTTCACTAATAATATTTAATTGCTTACTTTAAATCTAAAAAATGCATAGAATATGAGTAGAAAACCTAAATATGAATATTTTAGTTTAAAATATGTAATAATAATAATAATTTTAAAATATTTAAATTACATATTCTTTTGATCATTTTAATAAAATTTTTAATTTTAGATTATCTTTCCATTGTCAAAGTTTTATATTAACCTCTAGGCTGTAAATACGAGGTTTGAGTTGCACAAAATTCGGAAAATGCTTTATTTAGAATCTTTGTTCGGAAAAATGATTAATAATAAGATAATGGCAAATTTCTATAGTCAGGAATTATTGAATTCGAATGTATTATTTACGCCGGAAATGATTCAAAATGGAATAAGGATATAGAAGTATAGTTGTTCAACATGTCAACACTAGAAACTCAACCACAGGCTCGATGATGGATTCATGCATAGTAAGACAAGCGCACAGCTTTTCCATCTTCGTTACTAGTGCATTATTGACATCTTTTGTGCAGTTTGCTATAGCCCATTAAAAATGACGACGTTACCAACAATATCCACTATCGATATAGTGATCCTTACAAGTAAACTACAACACGAGAAAGCTACATTGCCTACAGGGTTAAAGTTAAGATTTCAAAGAAACAATAAGTATTTTCGAAGAGAAAATTAAATTTTGCGTTGTTACAAGTGCAATAACTTTATTCATTTTATTAGTAAAGTAGTCTTTCGAAGTTATAAAACGCATGTCATTAACGATAAAGAAAGATTTTGAAATTAGATTTTTCGTGGATAAAGAATTTTCGATTACAACTTTAATATTACGAATTTTATCGACAATTTTCCTATTTATACAATTTTATTTAAATTAGTAAACGAAGAGAAAAGTGTCAAAGTTAAAATAACACTTAAGATGAGCGAAAATCAACTTCAAGTACAGTACATGCACATATATTACTAGATTTTTCAAAACAAACGTGCCTACATATTTTAAAATGAAGAAAATTTTAAAAGTTGAATATGTAAATCTTATTTCTTTTTAATTTACTTAAATTTTATATAAATATTTTTAATGCGTGCTTTAATAAGTTAAACTGGATCAAACTGTGCTATAACTTGGCTTAAGAATCTACTTCATCATTTTATTAAAAGTTTGTAGCAGATAGAGCCGGATCTACTGAAAGTTTCAAAATAAAAATATCGACCTTCTATATAATAATACATTACTGACGATGTTGAAGCGATATTAATATTCTAGTTAAAATATCCCGGCTATCTCTAAGGGTTTGGGTGAAGCGACAGTGATAAATTTGTAATCTTTAATAATTGATGAATGTTTAGCACCAATCCCTCGTAGTTAAATAATCTAATAGACTGACTTTTCTTTGCGTTTTAAATTGCCAATCATCAAAATCATTGATTTATACGTAAAGAAGTGTATTGCATTCATTCAAAATAATCAAATTCGGCTCTAACTTTCACCAAACTTCGTTTACTGTTACGTATGATCTTATTAAGTTTAATTTAATTAATTAATTTTTTAAATCAATTCTCTCTAAAATTTATTTATGTTCCTNATATTATAAAATTGTTACATTATAATTTACAAAAAAATATATAAATATATAAAATATTTTATTACATAAATATATATATATAGATAGGTAGATAGATAGATAGATATTAAAACATAAGAAATTTATTATTATAATAGTAATTATGCACATCTTAAATTATTAAATTATTAACATAATTTAAGTTATTTACATAATTAAAATTATGAAACTTGTATATATTAACTAGTAAACTTGCATTTAAAATAAAATTTGATTTATTATATATACATATAATTAGTTAATTGTCTATTGCAATAATGAAATACAATGTTGTTATAATTAATAGACATATATATATATATATATAATGTTTTGAAATGTTGTAACTAATATATAAAGTTAACGGTATGGTTTAATCTGTAATCAAATTTGACAAGGGATAAGAAATAAATTAAATTATTGTAGTCATATCACGTGTCCCTATGCAAAAGTTATTATAGGGCTCCACATAGTTTATATTTTAAGTTTTATATATAGGCTCTGTATATATTTAAAACTTAACGAAAATATAAACTATGTGTTAAATATGTGTGTTATATATCTTGTATATGTATATATAACATACGTATCCAAATATTTTATATTTTTCCTTATCAAAATGTTAGCAACCAACCAGAATCCAAAAGGTTCGGGCCTCAATGCACTGATTTGCCTGCATCTAACTAGATCTGCTATTGCATATATGCCCTTACATTTTATTAATATATAAATTTTACAATAAAAATACTTTTTAAAAAATTTGTATCATTATTATATTTAAATTAAATTAATAAAAAATTAAATTCGATTATTTTTTTGAAAATTATAACCCTTAGAACCCATTGATACGCCAGTATACAAAACTATTAAATCCGATAGATTATTTGGATATAAATAACACATTCTTTTATCAGTTGTTTAATAAATTATGAATATTTAAAAAAAAACATAAAATTATTATCAAGTTTTTATTAATGATAATTGCAGATTTCATTTTACAGATGATAAATGTAAAAATCAAAGATTTATTTTTGATATTTTTCAAGAAATACAACACGCTGCAATATATTTTCAATATATCTTAAATCATTCTTTAAGGCAATTTATTATTTTTTTTTAATAAAATTTCTAAAACAACATATTACACATTTCTAATAATTCTATTTTAAAATTACAACTGGCAAAAATTCTATTTAGGATTTTATAATTAAATTTTTTTTTCTTCTAAAAATATAGCGATAATTATTTTTTATTAATATTATTTTTCAGACTTGTCATTTAATTTTGATGATTAAAAAAATTATAATAAATAGGTCTATTCGTTCTTTTTGAAATATTTGAAAATAAATGAAAAGATTTGTTACTTTCTCTTGTATTTGTTTATTTTTATTAAAAAATTAAGTAAAACAGAAAACAAGAAAATCAATTTTACTCGTTTCTTTTCATTAAATTTTTTAATTTGGTAATTTAATTTATTATGTATTATATTCACAGAAATTTTATTTTGATTTATTGTTTTTTTACGCACTAGATAAATTGTTTATTATGTTTTTTTCCTTATCCAGAAAATAATTATATTTATCAATTTCACTTAATATCAATACATATAAAATATAACACAATAAAAACAAACACTATAAAAATTCCTATCATAAAAAAATAAAATGTAATTTTTTTTCTTTTTACTGAATACAAAACAACATTATAAAATTTTAGAAAAATAAAATAGAACATAATTGTAATAGAAGAATTGATAATATGTTTTGATTAGATTAATTTATTTATTTAATGAATTAATTTATTGATAATAACATATTGGGATGTAAAAGTTCTTTTTTAAATCTTTAAAACCGCATTGAATTTTCTCATTGTATATAGTTTACGTGTGTATATACAGACACACAAACATACTGGTGCACGCGTGCGTATGCTACTTATATATAGATCCTGATATAGATTAATTATAAATATATGCGAGAGAAATGTTCTAAACATTCAATACTATGTTCTAAACATATATATATATATATATATATATATATATATATAATACATCACTTTTACAAGTAACATTTTAAATATTTATAAAGCTTTTATGCGGTTTGTTCCTATTAAATTATTTAATTTCGCAATAGCATTCTTTGTTTTCGAATCAAAACATAACATGTTCTGTTGCTAAAATTGATTTTTGTTTATGTAGTGTATATAAAAAATATATACTATATATTTGTTTACAGAATTTTCTTCAATTTAATTCAGACAAACAGGATTAGTTTAGCTGTATTTTTTTAATAGCACATTTAACAGAATATCGACTAATATATATTTGATATTTGAGAGAAAATAAAAATATAAATTCGTTCTATTAGATAATAAAATTTTTAGAATATTAATTTTTGTTATTATTTTATTCGAATTTTTTGTGTGTTTTTATATTTTCCAGAACAGTTAATATCAAACAAAATTTACATTTCTTATAGAAAAATTTCATTTTTCAAGTTTATAGTTCACTTTAAAAGTTTTATTTATTTATTACAGTAAGCCGTATTCCATTATTCTGTGTTAGAGAATGAGTCGTTAAAGCGTTTATACAATATGAAAATAAACAGCAGCTGTATTCAGAGGATGTGTGCTTTTGAAATTTCCGGATTTCCATTTATGTTCACATGAGATTTGATTATACCTTTGCCTTGGGAAAACAATTTATTACCCCATCAAATCCTATTGATTATCTTTCTCAAACAAGCGAGATTTCATTATCTCTATAATAATAATAATATTTTAAGTTATCTTACTTTTAAATTTTAATAATACGGACATGTTTCTAGATTCTATTATAGCGTAACTATTAATAATCTTTATTAATTTAAGCACACAGCTACTAGACGTAGCGGTATGATTAAATTTAATCTTACAATTATAAAAGCTTTTTATTATTTTAACTAATTTTATTTATCTAGAACTTAATTCGTCTTATCTTAATTTTCATTAAATAATATCGAAGTGTATTGATGGCTTTGTATTATTAGAACAAACCTAAAAGATAAATTTAGTTATAGTACTAACTGTGAATTTAAATCATCAACATTCTCGAGTAATATGAGAAAATCAAGCTACTGATATTTACAATCACACAAACAGCCCCTAAATCTAACACTTTTCAATGCTTAAGTTGTTTCAGAAAATTTATAATAAGGACTATACGGTTCGAAAATATATATTCTGCCGTTATACAACATATTTTTAGCGATAATTACAGCTGAAATGTTATAGATGTTGAAAGAGTAACGTTTCTCTTTGTCATTAATAGTGACTTAGAGATCATCATTAATGACAAAGAGTTAGATCCGGAACGATCTTGTAATTAGAAAGCATGTATGTAAGGTTAGCGACTCGGACGTAGCAAATCACAGTAAATGTACTTTATGTTACTGAATTTTCATTACTAGAATTTAAGATTTTTTTTCCTTTTTCCTCTTATATTTTTTTATGAATTCGTAATCGCCGGGAATGTGATATATTTCACCAACTTTTGTCTGCTAAATTAAAATATATATTATTTTTTAAGAAGTAGATGAAAAGAAATTCTTCAGTACTTAATTATTTTGGATTATTTACGACTATTAATAATTAAAACTTTAAAAAAATAAAATGATACTTTTAATCAATTAATACAAAAAAGCCAACATTTATTAAACATTTGTTTAAAAAATATAAATCCATAAGATAAAGAAGAGATAAGTAAAAGAAAAAAATATAAATATATAGATTTTTTTCTCTTAAGCAGTGGATTGAGAAGAATCGTAACCATTGAATAAAACGAAAACCAAAGAGGACTAAAAGACTAGTAAAGACCATTGCACGAGTGATAGAGAAATACCCAAGGGACATTCCATCAAGGGGATTTATTCTCGTGTCTCGTCAGACAGAAACTTGGCCAAACCATCGATGTGCACCTGTTCGTCAGATGTACTAAACAACAAGAGAAACTTTAGTCAAGCGGAGACAAGCGGATGTTCTTCCAAGAAACATCCTTAGAAGGTTTAGTCATCGAAAATCGTGGGATTTATTTTTGTTTTGGTTCCAACAAAAACTAACAATTTTCTATTAATAACAAACCTTTAATATCAATCCATACTAACTGATATAAGTTGACAGATAAAGTTTTCTTCTCTGAACCGAGAAGAGAATATTTTTCTTCTCGTATCTATATTGAATCAATTGAATTCAATGCTGTGTATAATCTGGCTATGATACTGAAATTGATAAATCTAGCTATTTTTCAATACGTGATTTTTATATAAACCTGTATATAGAATTCCTACAAAGATTACACATTGAGGTATACATTGAATTTTTAAGATTGATGAATTATGTTATTTTTCAAATATCAGTTTACTTGTCATTAGGAATGTATTTTTTTTTTTCGTTTTTAGATAAATTTTCTATGAAATGGTTGCTCGTTAGTGTGGACATTTTGAAGAAAATTATCATTAAATAATTAAATCAAAGTATTAAAAAGTATAAATATAAATATTAACATTAATATCTTTAAAATTTGCGAATATAAACATTATATTAATATCCTAAAATGTAGAGTCAAACGATTTACTTAAATTTATAACAAGAATTATAAGTATTAAAAATAAAAAAAAAATACTTTTTATTAAATAAATATACAGGCCTTTATATACATGTATTAAAATTATTATAATGAAATATACTTTTTCAGTAATATATTCGGTTATTAAATTTAAAAATATATATATATTTTTATAACAGTAAAAGAATTTTGATTTCATAGGTATAAAAGTAAAAATCAACAGTTAAAAAATTACTAAATAATATAAAATGTCCGAAATAAAATCGATTTATAATAATACATCATCATCATTCAATACTCTTATATCAAGGGACAAGGAAATTCCGGATCCCAAAGGTTCAATTATTAAAAAAAACTACTCTTATAGATTTTGTCTTAGAAACTGGAAATCTCCTTCACATATCTGTTATTGTATAAAGTTAATTTTTTATAATGTGAAAGATGGATTATTCTATCGCATTGTATCCTGTGTAGCTTGAAATATACTTTCTTTATAAAAAAATACAGTGAGATTATAACTGTTTTCTATCTAAACATTTTTAAATTTAAACAGCATAAAATATCATAGTTTTTCTAAAACTATTTTCTGAACAAAGTTATATAAGAAGCATTATTTGATTTATTTATAGCCATCAAATCCGAATTTTTGGGTTAAAACTGAAAAAAAAAAACACATCGTTTACTAAAAATCATTAGAAGATATGGAAGAAATATACGATGCTATCATAATCATCATCCGATTCCTAACCACTATGTGACCATCAACAAAACTAATTCTAAAGATATCTATTTATATGAGCTATTAATTGTCAGTTAAGAAATTTTATTAGTCATTTCGCATTAATTCTCTAGTAAAATACATAAAACATTTCTATGTTATAATAAAAGTTAGGTCACATATATATATATAGACCTATCACTTACTAAAATTTTATAATACTCTAGAGAATATAGAAACAGCTGACATAAAAATATGAACAGACTTATATATTTTCACGATGACACACTTTACTTTGACTAAATCCATTAAAAAATGCAATAATTCACACCAATAAAAATATCGTAAGATTGAATTTTTGCCAGATCGATTTCCGATCGACAATTTGAGAAAAGTGAAGCAGATCGGTTTTTACTTTTCACTCTATATACTGTATTTCCAAAAAAATCTGATGATACTTAAATATCTAGAAGCATTTGCATGCATTCTGTATTCAGGAATATCGTATTTCCACTTATAAGACAAATTTGAAGAATTATTTTACATGATAATGCTCGTAATAAAATAATTTAATCCTAAATAAATTTTTATGTAAGTNATTAATGAATAATTAAATCCATAAAATTAATGTCAATTTTATTTATTATTAATTTATGTACAGTAAATCTAATGTTTTAGATGTTCTAGGATAAAATATTGAAGAGAAGAGTTGAATTATTTTGATAAAAATCTAAACTACTAACAATACATTTCATAGTAATTGATTGCATTATTCTATAATGGAAAATAAATGCAATTTTCTTATTTTGTAGAGAAAAAAAGTAGATATTAATGGAGAAAATGCATCCAAGTCTTTCAGACTCAATCAAATTTTAGAATTTCACATGTCATGGATAATGACGTCGAAATAAGTTCAATAGAAGACTTAAAAATCATGTAAAAGAATTTTTTAAATTTAATTAAAAATATCTTTTCCATCTTCATAGAATAATGAATATACTAAAATTTAATTCTAAAGTGCTAAATATTGATTATTATCGATATAAGATATAGTAATATAAGGAATTCTTTAATAAATTTTTGTAAGAATCGGTAATTTATCATTGAAAGAAATTAGAATAAAATAAACATACAGAGACAAAAATATAGGATATTTTTAGAACATAAATGTAAAATTTTAATTAATTCCTTCCTTTAATCTAGGATTATTATACTTTTAAAATAACTTTTCGAAATGCTCTTAATTTTATCATTCTCTTTCATTATGTAGAGACCGAACAGCAAGCTTTAACGTTCTATATAGTTCACAGTCTGCTAAAAACATTAAAATATTTTTATATAAATTCTAAATGAATACAAATATGGCTACTGATAATTTAATTTAATAAAATTTCTTAATTTTTTTATATTTCTGCAACTTCCTTGTGTCTTTTTATGTAACGTATTGTTCAAGCAACTGGTAATTTAATTATGTAAAAGGTTGAATGTAAATGTAAACAATGATCTAGCCACATTGCAACGTATTTATCTACACATTATAATATAATTATGGACGCTTATAAAGAGTAGTCTTTATTGCGTGCATCGTCACGATCATATCATTTCCTGTTATGCATAATTAACATTATCTTAGCATCACATTTATGTGTTGATTTAAGTTATACGCATGGCAATCTTTTACGATAATATAATATTTGTTATAAATAATAGTATATAAATAAACTTAATAATTATATAAGGCATACAGAAACATTCTAGTCAGTAAAAGATTTAATTTAAATAGATTTCCAGGCTATAAAATGGCTTTATTTTTTAAATTTTTTGACATTTAATGGTTCAAAATACATCGCCTGAGATCCAAATTTATTATAAAGTCTACAGAATATAAATCTGTAAATTTACTGTAACATTATTTCGGTAGAATTGCCAATATTTAAATTATTGAGAGCAATATTATAAGTAAATAGGCCTATTTATCCGCGAACCGCATTAACATTAACATGATTAATTATTCATATTGATATAGTGAAACAGACAATAAATAAAGCTAATATAAATAAATCAAATGTATGATGTACGAAGCATAAATTATAAACAACTTATATTTTTATTCCTATGTTTTACATCATATTTTTCTTCTATCTATAAATGAGTAAAATATTGTTTATTTAAATTTCTCACATTGCGATGTCACTCGAAAATTAAGCTTGTTTCTTTCAATATAAAGAAAAGGCAAATATTAAATTCTTTTTCATTATGAATGCGGTGAATAAAATATTTTTTTGATATATAAAATATATTGAAATCCCTCAAAAGTGAGCCAAAACATTTTAATATTCGCGGTCTATACGAAATCAATTTTATGCGATATAGCAGCTCTCTAGAGCTTGTTTCCTAGGAAATAAATTAAAATATCTTCTGACTGAAACATATTCTCAAAGAATTTGTTTTGAGATTCAGCTTTAAACATTTTATTTTTAAATATTTAAATTCTACGATTTATTCTATACGATATTTCACTAATAATATTTAATTGCTTACTTTAAATCTAAAAAATGCATAGAATATGAGTAGAAAACCTAAATATGAATATTTTAGTTTAAAATATGTAATAATAATAATAATTTTAAAATATTTAAATTACATATTCTTTTGATCATTTTAATAAAATTTTTAATTTTAGATTATCTTTCCATTGTCAAAGTTTTATATTAACCTCTAGGCTGTAAATACGAGGTTTGAGTTGCACAAAATTCGGAAAATGCTTTATTTAGAATCTTTGTTCGGAAAAATGATTAATAATAAGATAATGGCAAATTTCTATAGTCAGGAATTATTGAATTCGAATGTATTATTTACGCCGGAAATGATTCAAAATGGAATAAGGATATAGAAGTATAGTTGTTCAACATGTCAACACTAGAAACCCAACCACAGGCTCGATGATGGATTCATGCATAGTAAGACAAGCGCACAGCTTTTCCATCTTCGTTACTAGTGCATTATTGACATCTTTTGTGCAGTTTGCTATAGCCCATTAAAAATGACGACGTTACCAACAATATCCACTATCGATATAGTGATCCTTACAAGTAAACTACAACACGAGAAAGCTACATTGCCTACAGGGTTAAAGTTAAGATTTCAAAGAAACAATAAGTATTTTCGAAGAGAAAATTAAATTTTGCGTTGTTACAAGTGCAATAACTTTATTCATTTTATTAGTAAAGTAGTCTTTCGAAGTTATAAAACGCATGTCATTAACGATAAAGAAAGATTTTGAAATTAGATTTTTCGTGGATAAAGAATTTTCGATTACAACTTTAATATTACGAATTTTATCGACAATTTTCCTATTTATACAATTTTATTTAAATTAGTAAACGAAGAGAAAAGTGTCAAAGTTAAAATAACACTTAAGATGAGCGAAAATCAACTTCAAGTACAGTACATGCACATATATTACTAGATTTTTCAAAACAAACGTGCCTACATATTTTAAAATGAAGAAAATTTTAAAAGTTGAATATGTAAATCTTATTTCTTTTTAATTTACTTAAATTTTATATAAATATTTTTAATGCGTGCTTTAATAAGTTAAACTGGATCAAACTGTGCTATAACTTGGCTTAAGAATCTACTTCATCATTTTATTAAAAGTTTGTAGCAGATAGAGCCGGATCTACTGAAAGTTTCAAAATAAAAATATCGACCTTCTATATAATAATACATTACTGACGATGTTGAAGCGATATTAATATTCTAGTTAAAATATCCCGGCTATCTCTAAGGGTTTGGGTGAAGCGACAGTGATAAATTTGTAATCTTTAATAATTGATGAATGTTTAGCACCAATCCCTCGTAGTTAAATAATCTAATAGACTGACTTTTCTTTGCGTTTTAAATTGCCAATCATCAAAATCATTGATTTATACGTAAAGAAGTGTATTGCATTCATTCAAAATAATCAAATTCGGCTCTAACTTTCACCAAACTTCGTTTACTGTTACGTATGATCTTATTAAGTTTAATTTAATTAATTAATTTTTTAAATCAATTCTCTCTAAAATTTATTTATGTTCCTCTAATATTAATTTTAAAAATTTGATCTGATAAACATTGAAAATATTTTTTTTAAAAAAGAACGAAAGGAATTTGATAAATCTTCACTTTTAAAAGTTTAGAATTTTATAACATTTTTCTGTTTATCTAAAATAAAAATTTTAATTTTATATAATTTAAAAAGAAAAATTAAAATTTTAAAGTTTATTCATGAAAAATATATAATATATATTGTAAGAAGATTTAGCCTTTTTCCTTTATATAATTTCCGTATTAAAAATTTTAATTATAAAAATCGAAATAAATAAATATATATATAAAGACTCTTACTCGAATATATCCAGTAGGAAGCTTTCAAAGAAAGAAAATTTATCATTTCAAATAAATAAAAATAATCATTT
>NW_019385144.1:0-44216 GCF_000671375.1 Centruroides sculpturatus | reverse complement strand
GCGTACCCCTAGGGGTACGTGTACCACAGGTTGGGAATCGCTGATCTACAGGATACCCGAACTGACATCCCGAACTTCCTCTCTTTCACCAAGAATGTTCCTGATCAAGACCAAATCCTCAATAAGGTATTTATCATCATGTGTTTTTGCTGTAAACTCTTCTCTCTCGAGAAACACAGGTCTTGAGTTACCTCAATCTAATATCTACATAATAGCTATCATTTCTCATACATCTAAATCAATCATATTCCACTTGGTCTATGATTATCTTAATTTTCATTAAATAATATCGAAGTGTATTGATGGCTTTGTATTATTAGAACAAACCTAAAAGATAAATTTAGTTATAGTACTAACTGTGAATTTAAATCATCAACATTCTCGAGTAATATGAGAAAATCAAGCTACTGATATTTACAATCACACAAACAGCCCCTAAATCTAACACTTTTCAATGCTTAAGTTGTTTCAGAAAATTTATAATAAGGACTATACGGTTCGAAAATATATATTCTGCCGTTATACAACATATTTTTAGCGATAATTACAGCTGAAATGTTATAGATGTTGAAAGAGTAACGTTTCTCTTTGTCATTAATAGTGACTTAGAGATCATCATTAATGACAAAGAGTTAGATCCGGAACGATCTTGTAATTAGAAAGCATGTATGTAAGGTTAGCGACTCGGACGTAGCAAATCACAGTAAATGTACTTTATGTTACTGAATTTTCATTACTAGAATTTAAGATTTTTTTTCCTTTTTCCTCTTATATTTTTTTATGAATTCGTAATCGCCGGGAATGTGATATATTTCACCAACTTTTGTCTGCTAAATTAAAATATATATTATTTTTTAAGAAGTAGATGAAAAGAAATTCTTCAGTACTTAATTATTTTGGATTATTTACGACTATTAATAATTAAAACTTTAAAAAAATAAAATGATACTTTTAATCAATTAATACAAAAAAGCCAACATTTATTAAACATTTGTTTAAAAAATATAAATCCATAAGATAAAGAAGAGATAAGTAAAAGAAAAAAATATAAATATATAGATTTTTTTCTCTTAAGCAGTGGATTGAGAAGAATCGTAACCATTGAATAAAACGAAAACCAAAGAGGACTAAAAGACTAGTAAAGACCATTGCACGAGTGATAGAGAAATACCCAAGGGACATTCCATCAAGGGGATTTATTCTCGTGTCTCGTCAGACAGAAACTTGGCCAAACCATCGATGTGCACCTGTTCGTCAGATGTACTAAACAACAAGAGAAACTTTAGTCAAGCGGAGACAAGCGGATGTTCTTCCAAGAAACATCCTTAGAAGGTTTAGTCATCGAAAATCGTGGGATTTATTTTTGTTTTGGTTCCAACAAAAACTAACAATTTTCTATTAATAACAAACCTTTAATATCAATCCATACTAACTGATATAAGTTGACAGATAAAGTTTTCTTCTCTGAACCGAGAAGAGAATATTTTTCTTCTCGTATCTATATTGAATCAATTGAATTCAATGCTGTGTATAATCTGGCTATGATACTGAAATTGATAAATCTAGCTATTTTTCAATACGTGATTTTTATATAAACCTGTATATAGAATTCCTACAAAGATTACACATTGAGGTATACATTGAATTTTTAAGATTGATGAATTATGTTATTTTTCAAATATCAGTTTACTTGTCATTAGGAATGTATTTTTTTTTTTCGTTTTTAGATAAATTTTCTATGAAATGGTTGCTCGTTAGTGTGGACATTTTGAAGAAAATTATCATTAAATAATTAAATCAAAGTATTAAAAAGTATAAATATAAATATTAACATTAATATCTTTAAAATTTGCGAATATAAACATTATATTAATATCCTAAAATGTAGAGTCAAACGATTTACTTAAATTTATAACAAGAATTATAAGTATTAAAAATAAAAAAAAAATACTTTTTATTAAATAAATATACAGGCCTTTATATACATGTATTAAAATTATTATAATGAAATATACTTTTTCAGTAATATATTCGGTTATTAAATTTAAAAATATATATATATTTTTATAACAGTAAAAGAATTTTGATTTCATAGGTATAAAAGTAAAAATCAACAGTTAAAAAATTACTAAATAATATAAAATGTCCGAAATAAAATCGATTTATAATAATACATCATCATCATTCAATACTCTTATATCAAGGGACAAGGAAATTCCGGATCCCAAAGGTTCAATTATTAAAAAAAACTACTCTTATAGATTTTGTCTTAGAAACTGGAAATCTCCTTCACATATCTGTTATTGTATAAAGTTAATTTTTTATAATGTGAAAGATGGATTATTCTATCGCATTGTATCCTGTGTAGCTTGAAATATACTTTCTTTATAAAAAAATACAGTGAGATTATAACTGTTTTCTATCTAAACATTTTTAAATTTAAACAGCATAAAATATCATAGTTTTTCTAAAACTATTTTCTGAACAAAGTTATATAAGAAGCATTATTTGATTTATTTATAGCCATCAAATCCGAATTTTTGGGTTAAAACTGAAAAAAAAAAACACATCGTTTACTAAAAATCATTAGAAGATATGGAAGAAATATACGATGCTATCATAATCATCATCCGATTTCTAACCACTATGTGACCATCAACAAAACTAATTCTAAAGATATCTATTTATATGAGCTATTAATTGTCAGTTAAGAAATTTTATTAGTCATTTCGCATTAATTCTCTAGTAAAATACATAAAACATTTCTATGTTATAATAAAAGTTAGGTCACATATATATATATAGACCTATCACTTACTAAGATTTTATAATACTCTAGAGAATATAGAAACAGCTGACATAAAAATATGAACAGACTTATATATTTTCACGATGACACACTTTACTTTGACTAAATCCATTAAAAAATGCAATAATTCACACCAATAAAAATATCGTAAGATTGAATTTTTGCCAGATCGATTTCCGATCGACAATTTGAGAAAAGTGAAGCAGATCGGTTTTTACTTTTCACTCTATATACTGTATTTCCAAAAAAATCTGATGATACTTAAATATCTAGAAGCATTTGCATGCATTCTGTATTCAGGAATATCGTATTTCCACTTATAAGACAAATTTGAAGAATTATTTTACATGATAATGCTCGTAATAAAATGATTTAATCCTAAATAAATTTTTATGTAAGTAATATTAACCAAATATATTGTTAAAATCTTTTATTATATATAATTTTTAAGATTATTTAATCAAAACTTCATTATAGATTTTTTAAGTATAAAAATTAATTTAAAATATTAATTCTAAGAAGGGTTTATGTTCACATTTCTGCAAACATTTTATACTAAAACTAATTAAAATTTTGTTTACATAAAAATTATTTTAAATAATAAAATAAATTCGAAAAATCAAAATTTTGATATTTAAATTACATAAACAAGCATTAGGATTAAATTAAATCTAAACTACTATCAGATTTTCGTAATTGCATAGGCCTGCATTACAGAATTTAGAATGTTATTTAAACGATAACAGAATGCTCTAAATTAACAGGATTTGTGCATTAAATAATTTAGTTAAACTGAAGAATAAATAGTTGTGTACACGAAAATATATACATATATATTTTTTCCTTCTTTTTTCCTCGAACTTCTTCTAGCCCCTACAGAGTTTTGAATCTATCTGAACTTAAATTTCAAACTACTTTCGGTTTCAGATGGATTCAAATGCCCGTGGGCCATTGCGACATTTTTGAGTCGCGCGATTCTGGACGACGCGAGATTTTCATCTTTAGCCTATATTAAAAGCTACGAAATGAATTTCTTTCTCGCTTGGCTCTAAAGGATTTTTTCTCTATTTCGCTACGTCCGTGTAGACTTTTCTGTGTTGTTTGGCCTTCCAACCATTTCTGATTTAGATTTTTATCACTCACAACACAGTACAAAACCACTGAATAATAAAATGTATTTTTAAAAATTTTATTTATATATATAAAATATATTTATAAGAAAAATATTTGAAATTAACTCGGAAATATTTTGCAATCTTTAATTGTAATGTATGAGTATTTGAAATATTTAAAACAATTCTTAAAACTCAGTCGAAATACCAACGAATAGAAATTCTTAGCTTTCGTTTAAATGGATAAGGCTTAATTACGAGTGAAAAATATCTCGGTATATTATTATAAAACTAATATTCAGTCACTTTTTATCACTTGATAATATTTTTTAGCGAGTCGTTCCGACTGTAGGTCGTGCCTTTCTTATCTATTGTTTAGTATTCAGTTAGATTGTCCCATTCGTCGAATTGTCTCCACCCATTCTATTGAGTTTCCTTCTTGCAGCATCAATCCATCAATCTCTCCAAGGTCTGCACCACCTCTAAGATGCTGAGACATTCCGGACTGCAATTTCCGTCGTGACTCTCACGTGCCGAGTCACTTATCGTCAATTTGCATTTCCGGCCTCTTCTACCCGTTATTAAATTCCCTTCCGTCGGTTGCCATGACTACAATAGGATTGAAGAGCATTTTGAAGTGTGGGTCTAGTCATCGAACTGTTTCTGATGTTGCAGTTGCCTTCAGGAATTAAGGACAATCATTTGAACGATTGATACAGATATGGCGTCTTAAAATGCTTCCCGTTTCTGCATGGAAAATTTAGACTAAAATTGCTAGATACTTAGCTATATTAAATGGATCCGATTCTCAATTGCCTTATTTATATATTAAACCTGTTTTCATTTTGAAATCCAAAAATACTATCCTTCTTTTCTTTCTGATATTTATTACTTACGTTTTTGAAAATGCCTCTCGACTGCATTCGAGGAGAATAAATCTAACAAATGAATACGACTATAATCCATCAACATAATATAAAATCTAATTTTCTTCCATTAGAATACTTTCTATAGTAGATATTATATTATTTATAAAATAAGTTCAATATTTTAGAGTAAATTCCTATTAAATTATTATAAAAAAAAGAAAAGATTTAATATCGAGTGAAGTTTTTATGATCACTTTCACATAGTTCATTTTTAAAATTTATTAAAAGTTCTTAGTCATATACTAAATAATATTCTGTATTAAATTTTCTAATAAAAAATTCCAACTTTCTATAATAGATTTTTCTTTGAATTTAGTTTAAAGTATTTCTTGAATTTGATTAAAATCTGTATTTAATTTATAAAAAAAAATTTTTATATTCCCTTGGAATTAAAAAAATATATATTTCTATAAGTTCAGCCATTTTTATCTGTAAATAAAAATGTGACATCAATATTACTACCTTTTTTCGGGCTCATAATTTAAATATATAAACATAAATCCGGCTCAGTTAATTAAAACCTAAAGAAATAACCAAAATAGGAATTCAGTATTAAAAAAATAAATTATTTTAACTTTTCTGGATATTAAATTTAATAAAAAGAATCTTATAAAATTGTGATATGACTTTTAAAAAAAACTTTTTTGTATAACTTTATCTTATATAACAAGCTTTGTAGAGTCAACTAAACAATGTAAAATATCACAGCACCTGTTAGTAAATCCAAGTTTTAGTGAAAGTAATATTTTTCCAATTTAAATTTCTAACTTTCTTCTTTCTTAATTGGTCTTATAAAACTTTCATCACTACGTTAAGAAAGTTCACTCTCATTAAAGATATGAAAGAACATGCTTTAAATTACCCAACATGCCTTGTTATATGGCTCAGAACTAATCACTTCTATAGCAGGCCTGTAGTATATTGTTAGAGTTTTCCACTAATGAGAAGATCTTCGCATCCTTAGGTAAGTTCTATTTATAGAACGGATTTAACCAATGAATTCGTGTTGATTTACAAATGAACGTTATAAAGACAATTGGATAAAGAGTACGAGGCGATTTTTTCGTGATATATGTTGTTTTCAGTTAACTATTTCGTGTATTACATAAAGAAAAATGTTTTCACTCTATTACTTGCCTTTACGGCAATCTTTTTATATATTTTTTTTCCTACAAAAATGCAAAATTACTTATCCGAAGTAAATATTTGCTTGGAATTACTATTATAGTTTCTTTCATATTCATAAGTCAATAAAAAGGAGGATAATAGGGCATTCATAACACGAACTCCACATTTAATGCCATATTCGCTAAAGTAATCGTGCTTATTATCACGTATCCAAGTTAAAATTTCAATTAAAGTAATTTTTGTTAATTTACTTAATACTTTTTGTTAAATATTCAAAGTTCTCTTCGAGAGCATTTAATCTATAAAGCGGACATAAAACAGTAAAAAACATTATGATAACGCTTTTTTTATTTGGTTAAGTATTATAAATTCATGATTTTAAGAACAAATTAGCATTTATTGGCAAAGGAACGACTTGTAACTCGAAATGATCTGCATAACAGTAGAGTAAAAGTATTGAAACTTTTTTTATTTCCTGCTGGAGGAGAAATATGAGCAATTTTGATCCTGTAATTTATTTTACACTTGAAGTCAAAATTTCAAAAAATACATCGAGTTTTCTACTATAACTATTCTTACACCAATTATAAAAAACTTCATTTTTCAAACAGAAGAGATGAAAATGTAATTTGATATATAACAGATAAGATTCCTTGAAAATGGAGGTGAGTGATTACGACATCAATGGATTGTATACCAGCATGGCAATAGATAAGTGTCATGCATAAAATCTGATTTTGGGCCATTTCTTCTCAAAGATATTTATCAAAGGATTTTAGGCTGGTTAAAAGATTGGAACATATTGTCACTCATTTTTTAAGTCCCTCATATTAATCCTTCTTATGATAAGAATATTTATTAAAAATCAATATTTAAATCTTATTTGAGATTTTTCAAAACCCGTTTTATCAAAAACAAATGCAAAAATATGTCAGTCAGCGACTTAACTATATACATTTATTTATTCTTAAATTATCCATTAATATTGTATTAGCCTATACATAAATATTAAAGATAAATGCCACTTCACATTAATGTAATTATTTTGATTTATTGGAGTAATTCACGAATCTTTCATTATGTAAACTTATTATTTTGTTTACTGGAGAGTGGCCTAACCCGCAATGGAGTCGAAATATTAAAAAAAAGTTTGGAATATTTATGAAAAATTAATGAAAGTTCAAGCAAGATTCGAACTAAATTCCTTTCAATTTGGCCATCATTTTGATTTACAGATGGCCTTTAACATTGTTGAATGATCTTACTTTTAATCATTAAATTAGCTTTAAACTTCATTTCGGATGATTTAATTTAATAATAATAAATGCTATTGATGATGATGATGATGATGATGAATTTTCATATTGTATGTCAATAATTTTCTACCGAAAATTAATTCGTAGATGGTAAAAGATCGTTTCCTATCCATTTAAAATTTATGAAATTTGTGATAATGATAATGGATGAATATATATGTTTTATCAATAAAGAAAACAAGCAGTTCTTAAAGTAAGAGTGGTTACTTGNAAAATTTATGAAATTTACAATTATTTAATTAAAACGAAAAAAAATAATTAAAAAAAGCAAATATTTTCATTCTAAAAAAAATCTTTTATTTATTTATTTTTTCAATCTTTATTTTAAATTTAATCAAAAATAAATTATATAAGTTGAACAGAGTTATATATAGTCATTTCCTAATTCTGATTATTTAATTTTATATAATTTTTGTTAAATTAAAAAGCAATTTATCTAAAATTAAGTTTTAAAAATTCTGCAACGTTCATAATGTGTTTTTTATTATTTTTAAATATATCCAAGCATCTCACCATATCATTAAAACATAAATTTTATTAAAAATTTCATAAACCGTAAGCGAATTACTTAAAAAATGGCCAGGAAATTCATAATCATTACAATAATTAATCCTTTTTATAACAAAATAATATTTTTTTCTGACTTTTTCTATTTTAAAGGATGTAATTAAAAGAAATTCTTAATTTTAAGATTTTAAAAATCTTATTAAAATAATGTTATCTTTTCTAAATTATATATATAATATGAATAAAAATTTAATATATTTAATCGAAATATTTTTATTTAAAATAATAATGATTTAATTACGTGCTTTTCCCATTAACAATCATTTTCTAGCGACTTTTATATCTAAAAATGCGAAACTTTAAACAAAAATTAATTTCCTTTGACGTATTAAATATACTTAAAAGTTTGGAAATAACAAAAAAAAGAAGATAAAACTTTTATAAAATTTTATAAAAATAAGTATTTTAATTGAGTAAATTCTTTTTATTCAAATATGCTATTAAAATCACGTTAAAATGCAGCTTATATGTTTAAGCAACCTTGCATATCTAACAGGATTGACGAGATACCTAAGATAATTTTCATATATTTAATGAAAGTCAGTTTGGAAGAAAGAAAAGAAGAATAATGTGAAATCAGAAATTATGGTTAGTTGATGTAGGAGCAGTTTCCAAGACTATTATGATGGAAAAATTTACATAAAAAGTCAAATCGATGTTTGGTCGAGTGATTAAGATAAAATGCAAATAAAACATAAAAGAAAGAAAAGGAAAAAATGACTGAGTACCGTTTGACAAAGTAGATCTATAGGTATATTTTTATCTTAAGACAATCACATTAACAATAAATGATTTCCATAATGATATTAACTTGATAAATTTTCATTGATAGTATTTTTTTAAAGAGAGTTCAACTTAGAATGCACGAATATTATCTTAAAGACATTTTTTAAATGTTTCTTCGGTATTATATGCATGACAGAGCATTCATTCAGGTTTAAAAACATAACAAAATTGTCGATATATTATATCTAATCGAAGAAAATAAGTATAAAAGTTTCACTTATATGTAACACATTTTCTACTTTAAAATAATTAAGAACAATAACAAACTTTATAAGTAAATAACTTGAGTTATTTAACAATCAATATATATATACGATAATATCTCGCAAACGAAAAAAAATCGGCAAAATTCATATTTAATCTTTGATCATTATAGCAGAGTCGGGTATATTTGCTCAGTTATGCTTAAAAAATTGATGAAGTCGATCATTTAACGTTGCCAAAAGTCAATTTTCAAAGTTAAGAATAAGGAAAAAAATGTGAGTAATATCTATATCGTTTCAACAGAATAATATAATGATGGAGTTTAAGTCAGTTTATGTAAACGATCATATTCGTGTTTTGATATAATTTCGGCTATTTTTGACTTTTTTACTTTATAAAAATATTTATACAAATTTAAATTCGATCAAAATTTAGTTATTCAAATTATCTATTAGAAAAAAGTAAAATTATTCTTTTATTTATTGTATAAAACTTACATATATTTTTATTATTAAAATTGTTCATTATCATATTTTAATAATTATTTTGTATAATTTTATATAAAATATACTTATTAAAATAAAGTAAATAATATGATTAACGAGCAATTATTTATTGTGACATTGTCACAATGCCAGACTGCAATTTTTAATCATATTTTTAATTTATTTAATTTAAAATATATGCTCTCCACCTCAAATTAGTAGTGGCTTGCCCCCTGTACATCATACTTTGCCTTTAACAAACAAGTCGTGCCGGTCATTTATTAACTGCTTTCAGGGGGAAAATTTTGAATTGAAATTACGCAACTTCCGGTTTATATCGGAAGTTCATATATAGTTAATCGGGGCCTCCTACCCTTCAGGTTTCCATATCTTTATCGGATTTCTTCTGTCTAATTCCATTCTCGAGAATAAGGAATAACGGACGGACAAACGGACAGATAGACAGACGATAGTAGGAATTTATAGGTTTACAATTTTTTCAAATTGCAGCCTGGCATTGTGAGGATGTCACAATAAATAATTGCTCGTATTGGATTTATATCGCATAACCTATACGAAGAATTAATATATGTCTAGGTCCTAATAGAAAAGAAACTAACAAGGATATTTAACCTTGTTGTTGGACACATACGCCGAAAATTTACGTAAAAACTATGATAATAAAATTGAAATAAATTAAAGTTTCTTTTATAAGTGATGCAAAAATCTATTTTTTATTTGCTTTATTGATTTTATTCGTATATTTTTATAGCTTTCTGGAAGGGATTGGGCTTTACATTTATGACTGGCCCGGGTCTCATCTCACTCCTCTCAATCCCTGTGCATACAATGTAATATTAATTTTTATTACAAAGGATATTATAACTAAAGTATAGCCTATACGAGAAATTATATCTAGAATAAAAAAAAACTTAGTAAACTAGATAATAGAAATTAAAATATTTCTTTAATAAGTTTTTAAATTATTTTTTTTTTAATCTGTAAAATCGAGCGTAAAAACAAGCTTTAAAATATATTTTAATATAATATTTACAATGATTTTTAAATGCGCAAATTTTCTTATTCAATAAACTTAAACATTTTTATGATTATTTAAAATTCTCGAAGATCAAACCTTTCGAATCTATCATATCTAATACTTTCTTTCATCAAGTAACAGAATTATTGATGTCAAACTAAATTTACTTACAATGCATCAAGAGGAAGAAACTTCTT
The DNA here is from genome assembly GCF_000671375.1 of Centruroides sculpturatus. Lineage (NCBI taxonomy): Eukaryota > Metazoa > Arthropoda > Arachnida > Scorpiones > Buthidae > Centruroides > Centruroides sculpturatus. The sequence continues at coordinate 33,644 of NW_019385144.1, read as the reverse complement.
TCTAAAAAAGTTTCATTAATTCGATTATTTTTATATAATATTTGGTAAGAGTATGCTAATTTTAGAACTTTTTAAAACAGATTTTTGTTTATAATAACCGATAAAATATATAGCTATTAAAATATTTGTAATAGTTTAATTATAAATAATGCCAAAACGATTAAGGTAATTTATTTTAAAAAATACAAAAAAAGTTGTGCTATTTTCGTATTGATAAGACGTAAATTTTTTTAAAAAAGAAAAGAAGAATAAAATGTAATTTTATTAAATTTTCCTCTTAATAAAATTAAATTCGAAAGGAAGATTAAAAATCAATCAAAGTTAACCAAGAATTTAATATTTAGGAATTTTATTTTAGCGTTTAAATCGTCGTATCGATCTTTAAATTTTATTCCTAACAATAAAATCGCTGTTAAAAATTACAATTAAAATAAATTATTCGATAAATTACATCAGACGTATCCGTGTTTTTGAATGATTAAAATTGTTCTTTAATTTGTTTTAATATAAAAAACAATTTTTTTTGTATAAAAACGTAATCACCCGCAGGTAGACAATAAAACAATATTTAAAATTCAAATTTTTTAATAATATTCTTTACCGCTGTTTATCGTTGTAGAAAATAGATATATTGATATATTATTTTAAGAAATTAATAATTTCCAAAACGTTTTTGTTTATATTAGCAACTGAATCTTTGCTATTTTATTTAGATGAAAAAAGAAGCTTATTAAACGTTTCTTTAACAACATATTTCAATATTTATTTTCGTGATGGCTACCCTTGGTGGAGAAATGTGTGGTAATCATCTCGGTCTCCACAGAAGAGGTTTATTTTTTGTTCCTTTAATAAAAACGGATCTGCTTTCAGACCTCATAATGGAATATTTTTGTTTGCACTAATGACTAGTGATCTTTTGCTTGGCATTGTGCCACGGCCCTACAGTGATATTTGAGTAGCCCTGATTATATTAAAAAAAATTTTAACCAAAAAAAACATCAAAATATATGAGTTCAAATGATATAATTTGATCATTGTAACTGTACATTTTTACTTTTTTCCCATCCCCTGAATATTTTATTTCTCGTGATTTGCATACAATTTTTCTTCTCTTGGTTGAATTTATTCTCAAAATAAATCTTTTCTGTTAGTAATTCATCATCTGAAACATTCGAACAATCATTTTTCTCTTGACATCCTACCTGATTGACTCGAACATTTGACATAGACATAGCAAACAGTATGTGTTTCATAGGTATATTAAAGTATGTTGGATGATGAAAAAGCTTTAAATTCAATGTCATAAAGTGGGATAATATGTGTAAGAGAGAAGAGAAAATGCAAATACGTCCAATTCCTTCTTTAATCATATCGTATTAAATTTTATCCACTACATTAAAAATACATGAATAAAAATGAATAAAATTTCTTGTTTTAAGATGAATTTATTGTAAAAACTATGTTTGAATGCATATATAATTTCAAGATAATTCTGTAATCATCTCTTAGATGTTTTGTAATAAAATATTACAACAAAAACAATTATTGATTATAATTTTAGCATAATTTGGAAAGGGAAAAAAAATCTAAAACGAGCAAAAATTATTATGACATTGTCACAATGCCGGGATGCAATTTTTAATCATATTTTTAATTTATTTAATTTAAAATATATGATCTGGATCTCAAAAGTATTAGTGTCTTACCCCCGTATATTATACTTTTCCTGACAACAACAGAGTCGTGCAGGTCATCTATGTAATTCCGTTCTGGAGGAAAATTTGAATTGAAATCGCATGACTTTCGGTCTATACTAGAAGTTCGTATACAGTTAATCGGGCCTCCTGTCCTTATGCTTTCCATATCTGGTCTTGTTTTCATCTATTTAACACCGTTCTCAAGATTAAGAAAGGACAGACAGTGGAAATTTATAGATGTACAATTTTTTCAAATTGCAGCCCAATAACTTTTATATAATTAAAAATTACTTTTATTGATATTTGTAGCCACAGAAATTCTGAAAACTTATCGAATAGATAAACAAAAATAAACAGATTAATTATTGAAGCGTGTACATAATTCGAACCAATCCTCTTTAAAAGAGCTTAAATAAGATATCTGATAACGCAATATAATCTTTGGAAACAAAAATCGAACTGTGCTACACATTTAATAAGGAAACTTCTGGAAGTTTAGAAAGCTTGGATTGTTTTTAGTCATTATTCATCTTTCTCTATGATTAGTAGGAGCTAAATTTGTTCAGGTGACGTTTTGCTGTCATCCGTATCTAGAGTTTAATAGTGTGAGAAAAGCAGGGACACCTAATTAGATCTCTCTGAGATGAAAATTGCCGCGGTTGATCCCTTGAGTTTAAACGTGTCGTTGCAATAACAATGATGGACGTGTTTGAAAGTTTTGGATAATCTCAAAGATACATTGTCGCCCGAAGACATCACAGTTAAATAATAAACAAGGGAGTTTGCTATAATCAAACAATGATTATAAGTTCCATCTGGCCTTCTATTTAATTGGGACCTTAAGGCGGTATTTATGTGTCAGTTTGTCTGACATACGCATATTTCAAAACATTACAAAGAGTCCTATTAAATAACTGACTATACAAATAATTTCAATTTAATAACAATCGCTAAACTACTAATATTGGCCCTTGCGATAGTTATGAGAAAATTGCTCCTTTTTTGACACCAGTCAGGCAGAATTAAATTTACAGTATTATATGCTTGTTAAAAGAAAGGTTTAAAATGTTCCTATGCCGCAATGTTAAGATAAAGTGCTTGTAATTAAAATATTTAAGATCTATGACCGACTTAATTCTGTTAAGTGCGAAAGATAATGATTAAGCATACAGCGTTATCATTTTCAAAGTGTATAATAATTAAAACCGAGTATCATAACTGTTAGATTCGTCATTTAAATCTTAATTACGTATATATATTTACAAGAGAACTTTACCAAATGAAATATTTTTAAAACAATGATAATTAATTAATCTTGTAGTTAATTGAAATTTCATTAAGAGCTAAGTTTTTCAGCTAAATAAAAATGCAATCTACATTGAATTGATATTAAGAAAATGTATGTTAAAATTATAATAATAATGAAAATAATATGAAGATATTTTCTTTTAATTTTATCAAAGTATTTTCTTTCGTGACATTCTGTGATTTTTTTTATTTGTAAACAATATAAGTAATGTACAGTATACATGTACTGCAGTATATATGATAGTGAACAGAACAATTTACGATAATTTTTCTTGTAAAATATATCTTCAACAAACTTTTAAACTTATTTTATTCTTGATAAAATGCGGCAATGATTAATAACTATAAAAAATATATTATATAAGAAATAAAATTACCAATAATAGCTTTCAAAGTAGAATATTCCTATTAATTAAATGGATAATTTAATCAGGAATAATTCGATAAAATTAAATTATCTTAACTTAACCATTCAATAAAATTACAAAAATCTCGTTAAGATCTTTGATGAATGATCGATTAACCCATTTTAAAACTGAAGTATTCATACAGCAGAAACTATCATTCGATGTATATATTATGAAACATAATAGAAAATTTACAAGATGATGAAGATGAAAAATTGATTAGAAGATGTCTAAATTGAACAACTTGTAGCTAACTAACGGATTAAAATATGAAAATGAATGAGTTATATTATTAATGTTTCGCTATAAATTCAAATAAAAGTTAAGCAGAATGATGAATAATTGAAATTTATAAAGTAATACAATGGATAATTACGTGTAACTGTCTTTCTTCATGTGAATAGAAATTATTATCTAAAGGATAATTATAATGGGACAAATGAAACAGCATGTCATGGTTCTATAATGACAGAATATAATTAATGCGCTCAAATTGTTAATATAATTTATAGTATTATTGTTGATGTAATTATGAGACAATAAATATAGTGAATACGATCAATTACATCATAGCTTCTATAATTTACGATATAATTAAGCGTAAACATTTTCTGCAAGTATTGTATGCATCAGAAAATACAGCCCAGCCTTAAATATATATAGATACATTATTAAAATTTCAGGTTAATTTATGTTTACGTTAATTACTAATTAATTAATTAATTAATTATCATTAGGAGTGTAATTATGATGTGAAATTTTATTTTTAATATGAAAAGTTTTTGGTATGTTATTTAAAAAGAGCTGACCGAATTCAAACTAATGGAAATTAAGATATAAAACAGGAAATGTATCAGAAATATATCCAATATTTCTTATAAGTTATAATTATTATGTAAGAAATATTGAATTTGATTTCTAAGTTTTCTGTTCCAAACATATTTTCAAGTAATCAAATCCTATAACACACAAACAGGACAACAAATATTGCCTTGTGAGTCAAGAATAATATAGTTTCACATTATTAAAATTTATAGAATTTTTATTAGAAATTGAATTATTATATGAAAGAATATTCTTTATCGATGATGAAGGTAAAATATATTTTAAAATGTTGTATGAGAACAAAAATAATAGTATTCCCACTAAAATTATTGGTAAGTTATTAACTAAGAATAGAATTGGAGAAATTTTTATATCATATTTACTTAAAAACAACATTAATGATAATTTAATGAACAAAAACAAAAGAAAGATTTAAAAATAAAAATTACTGAATAAACTTTTGTAATTTAGTTTTTGGTGTTATCATTTTCCTCTTTTATACTTTGTTTTCAATATAAATTTATATTTGTTTACGAAAAACTTCATTTTAACCTAAAATCGGTACACATATTCTATATACAGAATCCTGTTTTCAGCTTTTATTATTACATTATTTGATATTTTATTTTTCTTTTTATTATAAAGTTTTTCAACTAATCAATTCAATTCAATAATAAAATTAAACTGAATCAATAAATCTATTAGTACAATAATTTGAAATGTATTATATAAATCTTTATTGTTATTGAAATCTCTCTTTTGAAACTTGCTCGAATTATCTATATTTAAAATCTGTTGAATGGATAATAAAATATTTTATACTAATTATTAGTTATTCAATTTATAAATAAAATTATGTAAATGATTATATATTGAACAGTTGTTTATATTAAAAGAAAATTAAAAATTATTTAACAAGCCTAACGAATAAAACTTCATTTTAACAAGTGAGATTATGAATTATTTATAATATTTCACTATTAAAAATTTTTAAAACTAATAAATATTATAAAATATTACATTATACTAATATTAGTTTTCTATGAATGCCAATTATTATTATTATTTATTTTATATTATATAACGAAAAGAGAAACTAAATATACTTCCCAATGATTATACATTTTTCTGATATAACTACATCCATTTTAATGTAGCAGATTAAAGATAAATCTAATAAATAATTGCGAAATTATAAGAAGAAAAATATCGGTATAGCAACTAACAAATTACACTGTAAACCCGAAATAACGCAGGTGTTAGGGGATAAAAATTTCGTAACGCCTGCGCTATATCCATATAATAAGTGATCTCGCACAGTATTGAGTTTATATATTTTTATAATATATAAGCTATAATAATAGCTAAGAAAGATGCGACAATTTTATAATAACTTGCATATATTTGGGTGTTGGAAATTAATTTTTTCATGGAAATAAAAATTTCTATCAAATTTAAAAAACACGAAATCAAAACTTCAATTTTGACTGCATTGTTGTATCGAGACGTCTTTCATCGGATGTACAGTACGTGTAATTTCTTATAATTAAAAACAAAATCAAGTAATTACAGTAGAATTATGAAAATTAATATGAAATTTGAGTGATTTTTATATATAAAGCATCAAGTTAGAGCCACCGAGAAGGAGGAAGCGAGTAGAGATTATCTACCGCGAAGAAACTCGAGGATTCATGAAAAAATAATAAATTATTAAGTTTCTTAATTTTATCTAATAAAATAAACTTGAATGTTCTTATTTAAATATCAGAAAATAATTTCTATTACGTATAGTAGAGAAAATGGACCGGCAGAATATTAAAGCAGGATACAATCTATAAGCTATGTTGAAGCATAAGACGTACTGATTATGAAAACCTGCATATACAAGACAACTTATCATTCATTAATTATGATATATTGAGGCAAAATAACATATTTTTATATAATTTTAATCATAAAATTAATTCAAAACTATTTTTTTATAACTTTATAAAATAATATGAGACAATTGTATATTCAATTTTTGTTATATCTTTTGCTGTTTAATAATTCTTTCTAGACATTTCCAGTTTTGTTAATTATTAAAATATAATTAAAATATTTTTTAAAGTAATATATATAATAATATAATATAGATTATTTCAATAATCAATTTGCATCGATATTACTTTAATTTTGCGCTGTTTATCAATATGAAAAAAGTAAATTACTAAACATTTTAATATTTGTAAACATTACAGCATAGAATATTTTTCCAGTTAAGGATACATTTAATTAACAAGAAAAGATTTGTTAGTATATTTCGCTACGTCTGTGTTTATTAGCTATGCAGAATAGCGAAAGAATTTCCATCAATCGTACCTGATTTATAACGAAGTAAATAAAATTAGCTTATTTGCAACAATGTCACTTAATATATTAACTTTATTTGTTTATAAATTGAATTATTAAGTTGCTACTGTAAATATAACAATTATACGAATAAGTAAAGCTGACTCCAACAATTTAGGTTTATCTCACACAAAAAGATTTAAAAAATGTAATAATAATTGTTCCACTAACCCAAATTAGAAAGATAAATCTATACATGTTAAGAAATTTATATATATTTTATAAGATTTTTTTATAATTTTATTATATACTGTATATATATAATAAACTGAATTTAAGAATCAAAATATAATGATTAAATTAAAAATTTGGAAATATTGCATTTAATATTTTAGATATATATATTTAATATTTTAAAGGGACAAAACGAGACCTTAGAATAGCATAGAAAACTGTATATTATTGAATAAAGTTTGACTTGCGACACGAAACCGTTTGAATTATTTACAAAACCCAACTATTAAAATTTGTTGCACGATTTTTAAGCATATCTTTCATGAATTTCTCTTTCATATTTTTGAAAGTCTAAACATGATTTGCACATATAGTATTTATAGAATAATAGGGGAAATATATCAATATGTAAATTTATCAATTTCAATAAATAAGAAAAAAAATCATATTTTTATGAGACTATTTTATATTTTACTTTCATGCAAATTCTATTATTTTCGACATCGCTTCGCACAGTTTTAATTTTCAAAAAATCTATTTATATTCAAATAAAGTAGTGTATATGAATAAAGAAAGGTTTTCAGATTTATTAAATACAAGCCTATATATTTTAAATAATTTTTTTGCATATAAATTGTATCATAGTTAAGAATACAGTCTTTTAGGTTAAAATTATTTGGGCTTCATCATTATTTGATGAAAATACCTAAAAGAATGGCTACGTAGAAAGTGTTATTTTGAATAATTCGGAACGTCTTTTCTTCCATCTAGAAAATAGTTTCAGTCGAAATTTCTTTCGGCACATTACATAGACCACTTCACTTCTTCCTTATTCAGTTGTATACATCAAGGACTATAAAGTTTCTTCCATTTTTAGTTGGTATCATCCTCTTCCTAATGACAGGATATTATTTCATCTTGAATTTTAGCAATTTTATATAAACATGATCCTATAAAAAAGTTGAATCAGCATAATATAGCAATAAACATTCCTAAATTTCCAGTTTTCTTTCTTGCACCGAAACGATGATGGAAACAAAATGGCTTTTTGACTTACGTTGAGTTTGCATTCTTTCGTCACCATTATTAAAATAATAAATATATGCCTTTATATAAGAAAAAATGGTAATAGGACGAGTTATATAATAGCCAAGTTGAATAGATTGAGTAATGTTAAATCTAATCATCTTTCAGATTACGTTGACGAAACTTAATACGGTCAGGGAATCGAGTTCGGAAAATAAACATCACTTTTGAAATTTAAATTTTCTGAACAATTTCGAAAGGAAGACTTTTTCCTAACTTTCAATATATCAGCACAAAACTCGATTACCGAGTCTCTTAAGAACACTTTGAGATGTAGTAAAATAGTGAAGCCCAGCTTAACAACTTGAAAACTTATCGTGAGGTCCCTGCTTACGTATTCTTACTTTCATAGTCCGTCTAGGCAAATATCGGAATTGCACTCCTCAAATGATTCATGTCTTATTACTACTTCTAAACTTGTGGAAAATGTCTAACATTATCGGAAGAAAAGTTGTTGGAAAGAGTGGACTTACTTTCTTAACTATCTTTCTTACCTTCGATTCCTGAAGGACGGACAGATTACAAAACATGTAATTTATACACAAAAAATAAATAATATCAGTTAAATACTTAGTTATAATTCCTTTATAATTACATTAAAATGCTCAATATTTAATATAAAGCTCGAAGTAAACGAACTCCATTTACATCGGATCAGAAAGCAAATTAAGTAGAGTAGAAATCACTTTTAATTGTACTTTAATGCAACTTCACGATCAAATGAAAATTCTAAAACTACCAAAAGCTATTAAAATATTTAAAATATTTTCCGAATACTTTCATTGATTCTTCGAATAATTTTCGTGTTAAAAAGAATACGAAAAGACATTAAATTGTCGAATATTAAATTAAACGATAGGAAATTTAACATGCAGCAATAACTGTAAAGTTAATATTAATATAATAATAGTACAATTAAATAATTGTATAGTAAATGAATATTTAATTATGATCCCGAACTTAACTTAATAACGATTTAATTTAAAAAGACGACTAATAAAGAATTTTTGCTTAATATTCATTAGTGAAATATGCAATGGAAGTTACACCGTTTTAACTTTTAAAACTGCATTAAAATTTTGAGAAATATCGAAATATGCGATCGTTTAAAGAAGTGAAAACTTTAAAAGATTAAGCATAAATATACATTATTCTACATATAATTGTCTGCGTCGATTAAAAAATGTTTCCAATAAGTTGTAGTAGAAGCATCATAAAAAAAGAGAGAGAGAACTGTTTTAGTATTAAATAAGAAGAAAGGAAGTTTATTGCATTGACTAACTAACATATCTAGTTGGAAATCCGTATTGGCAGCAGAGGACTGTCCATTCTTTGACAGAAGACCACCAAAGCTGTAAAGCGTCAAAGTATCTCCCTGGACAGCAACAACATTCCAAGAGGAGGTTGAGTGTAACCGTAGTCCTTTGTCAACCTGAACCATTAGTTATCGGTGGGGACATAAAAGTTGAAGAGATCCATCCCAATCGGTTCCATGTCGCCGCAATTCTGCTACCGAACTTGTGACTGCTGGTTTTCTTCTGCTTGCTGCTGGTGTTGTAAAGTTTCGGGCATCTGCACTCTTGGGCGTTGTTAACGTTTAGAAGCAAAAAAGCAGTTGTATTATCGCTTCTTTTTCTTATCTACTGCCTTTGTCCAGTTTTAGAATCTTTAATTTAATTAATAATTTTCATAAAATTAAGAAAGTCAGCCAAATCCAACCGAAGTTATTTGTATTATTTCCTAAAAATTCGATCAATCTTCTTTCGTAAAATACTACATTAATAATAAAATATAGGTTACAGAGTATATTATTTTAAATTAAAATGACCTTTTTTTTTAATTATAAATCACATGCATTTGTATATAAAATTTAATATTCAAAAAATAAATTTTTAATTAGAAAAGTCTATAAAACTAGTATCTCAATCAAGATAATGATATTCATTTTCTTTATTTGTTCCATGATTATAAACAAGAATGGATTCTCTAGTCATTTTGATGAATTTTCCCTTTCTATTTAAATAGAAATTTTATTTAAACATTGCGTGATGATGATACATTTACGCTAAAATAAATAGCGTTAAGATAGTCAAAATTGCTTATCCAGATTCGTATCAACAGGTTCCAACCCCCTTAAATCTTTCAAAAGATTAAAAAATAAAACAAAGTTTTACTNAAGAACGTCCAGAGTTTAATTGGAAAGTCCAGCAGCAGCTTATAGAAAATCTTGAAAAAAATTAACAGAATATATTTTAAATGGTTTTTTATATACTTTAAATATTTTTATTCAAATCGCTTGATATTAAATTTAATTTTTAGCAATTAAATCTAGGACTTAAATAACGAAAATGAGGACTGCATCTTGAGTACCATATCTAATATATTGGGAACTACTCCTTTTAGAAACTACATGATGGAAAGATATTTGATTAAAAAAAAACGTATGGGAAATGTAAATAACAGTATATTATATGGATAGAAAACATTGCATGTAGAGCAAATATTATAAATAAAATTTGAAGATGAAAAAAGTTTACATTCGAAAATATCCATTGTAGCAAATTCAGTGCTTTATCATATTCATAACATATTTATAATAATAAAATGAGTAAAACTTTATTAAAACTATCCGATCAATAAAATATAATTAAATTACTAATAATTATATTAAGCAAATTAAATTCTATTATTTATTCCAATTTTAATGCCAGATTAATAATTCTAAAGTTTCGTTGAATTTATATTTCCATTTTCTTGGATTTCAATTTTAAATTATATTCAGATCTTAGTCCATCTATGTGAAAATGGTAGTTTGATAAGTAATAAAATGATACGGATACAATCCAGATATCCGCGTAAATTGAAGTTCTTACTTTTCTATACAATTCTATATAAATTTACATAATGAGATATAAATTATAATCCAGTTATAACTTATACATTTATTAGATATAACGTTGCAATAGCTTGAATACGTGTTTTCCCGAATCAAACTTTCTATCTTGTAAGACAGGATCCTTCTAGATATAAATTTCTATACAAGAATAAAAGAAAGAGTATAATATAACATATATTTCCACAATCAACGTTTTCATTGTTATTGATAACAATATAGAACTTCATTACAGAAAATAAAAGTCTGGAGAGAGAAATTGATGTTTTTTAATACTCAATGGTGAGTCTGTCTAGAAGATTATATCTCATAAAGTGTGCTGATGTATTTTTAAACATTGATATGGGTGATGTAACTCCATATAGAAGATTACGTAAGAAACTTTATTAGCATTATTAGTAAAAAAAAGGTACAAAAAAATACAGCGTAATTAAAATTTATGTGTAGTAAAAAAATTATCATGGGCTAAAATAATTTTTATTGCTCTAATAAATAATTTAATTAAAATTATATACGTTAATTGAGAAAGTGGTAAATTTTCTTTTTATCTAAAGTTCTCAACGCAGGTATTATTTAAAATGTTAAATGTTGAATTATTTATAATATTTACATTATTATTCGCAACATGTACACTACTAATGTACGTTCGTCGTAAACTCACAATATAATTATATTACCACAAATTATACCGAAAATTGATTTTAAAAACATGTTTTAAAATAAGCGAGAAAGTTTACTTTGTTTAAAAATTCTGGAAAATCTATCCAATTTTATTTTAAAACTGTAAGAAATAGTTTTGATAAATATCACTTTCTCTATATATATATTTAAATACCTTTCAGTAAAAAAAAAAAAACATTCTTATATAAAATTCTTCGTAAAATACTTTAAAGTTTCTAAGAAAATTTATTAAAACTAAGATACTTCATATAAAAAGTTAATGAAGATTTTTTATGTAAGCTATTTTATAATTAAATTAACATAACGATAATAAATATGAGAATAGTGTTAAGAAAATTATTATTCTTATAATTAACATCATTAAACTATCATTAACGTACTACAAGCGGAACATTAATATACATTATATACATATAATATAGCCTACATTTTAAACGGACACTGTTAGATTTGAAACAATTTAATATTTCCTTATTTTTCTTACATATTATAAAGCATATAATAGATATTGATGTAAACATTCGTTTAGAAAGTATTTACATTTATAAAATTAAGGAGTTGACACGACTTTCTATTGTTTTCGATGATTGACAGTAAGTCAAAGCTAGTTTCGAAACAATACATTGTTATTTTATTACTGTTTTCCTTAGAAACAAGGTCGCTACTCGGATGATATCGAGTGTTTTGCGTTGATTCAATCGCATTTGAACAGCAATGATTCCCCTGAGATTCTCTTCACATTTTTCTACTGGAGTGCACATCGTTTGTCGAATACGTGACACTACGTACCTCGTGCCACGAACACTAAATCAGAGGTTCGCAGCTAACACAAAACTTCATTCAGAGAAGAGTTTGTGCCGTATCCAAACATATCTTGATTAAATAACATTGAAAGTGATTGTCTGCATCCCGTAGCGTGCCATGAAGCCATTTACATATATTTCTAAACTGCCTTAAGTAGGTAATTGGTAGTTCGCATTTGGAATGTAATGTAATTCATAAATCTTTTGGTAGAGTTTTCTTAAAAGAATTTTATTGCACTCTACATTGGAGAACGGAACGACCAATTTATTGTTATCTTGTCTAAACAACTATTAGGGACATTATAAAGTAAATATTTTTATCTTCTAAGGCGAAATTAAAACAAATTAGCTATTTAACCTTCCGTTAATCTTTAATTTTTCAGAAACTCTCGTTTGTTTCCTTTCTAAAAATATCAATTCGGCAAATTCGTTTTGACTTGAATTATTAACTACAGGTGATTTATATTATTTAACTGTATATAAAAATTGTTTTCTTCTTTCATACAAGCTATTGTACAATTTATATTCTCTCAAGTGTAAGGCAACGGAAGAAGAATCCAGTTTAAAGTTTAAGGCATTTGTATAGGATACACATCCTTTCCCTTATCACGAATTTTCGTATCATTGAACTTAATTTGCAATGTATGCTTTGTTTTACTTACAATGCTTTATATAATATTCTAAAAAATACTGTTACTATACTGAAATGCTTCACTGTATCCAACACTGTTTTAGTATTTTTATCTCTCTCGAAGTTTGTGTTTAAAATAATCCTCTTTCGAGAATTTTATGCCTTTTAAAACCTTAGAAAAGGAGTTTGGCGCCTGCAGAAACTTTAAAATAACATAAAAACTTAAAATAAAATAGCAATTTTCCGAAAAAAAGAAAAGCTTATCAATGCAGATTTCTGATAAACAAGAATAATAAAAATTTCTAAAGAGAAACTAATAGAATAGATCTATTTTAATCATTTAGGTGACACCTTGAGTGAGTAAGATAAAACCACGTAAAGTCTAATTTTAATAACGAATGCAGGTGGGAGGTTATTATTTCTAGCGCCTTTTATATATAGTATTACAGGTTTAGATTTACTTCGTATAATTTTAACAAGTATTATTATTAATATATTAACTTATATCATCATTTATCATATTAATGAACACCGAAAACTTTAAAATGTAGTTTGAAGTTCCAGTCATTAGCATTCTAATCTCATAAAAGTAATTTTTCAAGCTCTTGTTTAGAGATATAATTTCATCTTTAAACGTGCATTAAAATTTTCCTTCGGGTTAATTTCTAATTATTTTAAAGTTTAAACATTTTGCTAAAGTCGTTTTCCTTAAACATATTTTCCTTCAATTGACTAACAGGCTATGCAACAGTTTTACTCGGCATACCACTGACGTCACTTGTTGGTACCAGCGATCGATTTTTCCAACTTGACGCATTAAACTGCAGCGCCACTTACAAACCAAAAATTTTCAAATTTTTTAAAATTATTTTTATCTCTATGTTTTCATTATCAAATTCTCTTATTTTTCTTCATATATTTTATAATTGCTCATATTTTTATATTCAACTTTTAAATTAGCCAATATGTTAAAGCTTTAAAAATGCGCTAGAAGATTAAATAATTTTTATTATTCTTTCATATAAAGAAAAGTCTGCTTAAATTTTAAAGATTTCTTTTTTTTTTTTGTTTTTAATTTGAAAAATATTAGCTAAAAGAGAAATTTAATTAAATATACGACCGTTATAAAATTTTACTCGAAGTTGTTAGAAGCAAATTTTAAAATATAAAATGTAAAAATTAAAATAGAAAAATATTTTAAAATGTTAAATAACTTGGAAAAATAAAATTAAATCTTATTAAAATATAAATTTCTCGAAAAAGTTTCGTTTTAAACTTTATGAAAAATGTAAATTATTATTAATTTTAATTTTGCTATTGTTATTTTTTAAAATCTTATTGTCAAGAAAGAATTAAGAAGAAATTAGGCCACTCAGCTAGAATGCCATTAATTGTGTTTACCTTCTAGCGAACAAATGACTTAGTATTTTGACATTTTCAAAAACTTCTGATTAGGTTACAATGTCCGAAAATCGAAGCTATTTATTCGGATTAATTAACTGGAATATAGGCTAATTAAATCGGTAAATATGGATAAATGGAACGATATTCGAAACTTTCAAACTTATTCCAAGTAATTCTTGGTATTAGTAACATATTCAAAACTACTTTAGACTTTTACGATAATTGAAATTTGTTAATTATTTTAATAAATAACACATTTGAGGTAATGGTATTTCTCAAAAGGAATATTATCTTTCAATTAAGTGACTAAATATACTAAATTCTCTCAAATGTATAACGTAACTTTATATAGTAATAATAATAATAAGCCTATCACATTACCCGAATGCTACAAAATAAGTAGACTATTCTAAATCATTTTACCCAACACGTGATGCTAATTAGCAACTTTTCACATAGAAAGCTATCTGGTAGGAAAAGCCGCTTTTCTAGTAAGACTAACGATTTATGTAATCGTAATAACGGTGAGCAAAAGCTGTTAAAATATCTTCCAACTCTGTGGATAAGGATGGACCCTTTCCCTTTGATGTCTTCCATTTTGGATAATGCGACATCCCTAGTAACTCACATAATCGCCTTTGACAAAGATGGTTTCTGCTGCACATTCGTATTCCCTTTAGGGTTTAGAAGTGCAATGAGATTAGGTACAGCCTTCTCTGCTCAGCTAGTAAACGACACAACCAAGCTATTTTGCCAAGTCTTTGGCGTTACGTTTCAATGAACGAGAGACGAGATTAGAATAGGATTTGACAATGTTACTCTTGCCTACCCATGAAGATAACGGTTGAAAATTCTAGCTTGATATGGATTACCCGTATTAATCCAATAATAGATAAGTTTCCTCTCGTTATTCCCATTTTCCGTTTAAATAACAATTAGGAGTTATGTTTTAATATGATTATAAGTTATATTACTCTCAATAATGAGTGGATTCAAATAGATAAAGCAACCTATATATCATCATTTGTAATTTTTACAAGACAGATGAAAGCCTATAACATAATTCTCGTGTAACATCACTTCAAAGCTTACAAATATGAAACATTTCGCGTGTAATTATATGAAAATTTATTCCTCTTTTTGTCAACTAAATCTATTAAAATTAAGTTACATTTCCATGCAATTTTGTGCATAGATAAACATTTCCACGTGTAATGTATATAAAAATAGCGTATAAAAACGTATTAAAATGTAAATATGACATTAGATATTCATGCAATTAATATCAGATAACAATCCGATAAGATCATTACAGCATAGTGAAGAATTTACTAAAAAAAATTTAATTTCCTATGGAGCTTCCAAATTCAATTCTCTGGGAAAATTTCCACATCCGATTCGGAATCGTATTCATAGGATAAAAGTCTCCATCACTATGAGCGACTATGGGATTAAGTTCTATCATCTGTATTAGTGAAATAAAGCTGATAAACCAAAACTGGATGTAGGCATAGATGTAGACGTAAAACGGATCTAGACGTGCATTCATCACGAATTGAAAAGCAATTTATGGAGAAATATATGGCATAATCTAATTTTTATACGGAATTTTTTCTCTATATTGATCTGAAACGGCAATATAAATCTTTCTTCTGGCGAGAAAATAGGCCTATTATAAGCATAAATTGGTCTTTAACGAAAAAAATGAGAAAAAAAGATAAGTAATATTGTGAATATATTTCTTCATATCTTCGTTTAGAAGAGAGAATTTAAGAGAAACCAAGCACATCGAAATGGGGTTCTTTGTTTAGAAAAGATAATATGGATATAAGATATGACAGCTACTGAAAGAATAACTATTTCCTCTTTAGTTCACTACTGAAAAGATATTGATTATATATCCATTTATTATTGAAGAATTTTCGGAAAAAAACAGAAAATTCCAAATATTTTCATTTATAGAAAGAAACAAGAAAATGAATTCTTATCATCAATAATTCCTTTCACATAGTTTATCTTTCTATTGAATTGAATACATTCAAATTCCCTTACTAAAACGGCTTTCTTACATATAAAATGTGAGAAATAATATATTATATATTTTTTAAAAATAAAAATAGCAGAGAACTCCAACTGAAAACAAAAATATAAGTAAAAAACAAAATACAATTTTTATTTTTGTGTAAATTGTAATTAAAATTTTCTAAAGAACACTAATGAAATATATATATATATACTTACATATATATATATATATCTTTAAATAAACTGTCTTGGTAATAAAATAAGTTGTAGTAAACATTATCGAAAAGTATTGAATGCAATATGTGTTTCGCAATACAATATATTGTCTTATATAAGATAAAACTTTACTACATTGGGAATGCATTGAAAAGAAACATTTTCCTATTTCTTTCTATTCCTCACAATCAATATCCTAGCAATAACTGCAATGGTCAAGAAGCTACAAGTGATCGAAAGTCAAGGAGTTCTATATTCTAAAAGCTATGGACATAGCTAAAGTAATGCCCCTAAGCAACCAAAGTAAGGTATCTAATAGTGAGTGTTGAGAAGATACTATTGAATCCATTTTTATCCCCAAGGATGCATTATCGAAAATTTCTCATGTTTTTTCATAACAGATAATAAAAAAAGAAATTTACGAAGGTTAGTGACGAATCGAATTTATTTTTTGGAAGAAACTCGTAGTGATAACATTGAACTTGATTCCTGATTTTTATGTCTACGTTTATTGATTCGTAAAGCCTAAAAATTTTATCTTAAAATGAAGGATAATAAACAAGCTCGATATCTCGAGAAACTTTATCAAGAGAAAAAAAAGAACACATTTTCTTAACTATTTTTATTTTTATTAAATTATTAAGAGCAATTATAAGCCATCAAGTGAAAATTTTCTTTATAAAAAGCTCAATTGTAATTTTCTGGCTGATGTGCTACAACTATCTAACCCATTTACATAAAAGACACTGGACGAAAAAAAAAGCCAGCATCCAGTGAAGCGAAATAACTGGAGTCTCTGGTGATATTTCACCTTCAGTCATCCAAATCTTCCATAATTCAGCAATCCTTCACGTTATAATGCCCGATAACCGTGGATGAATTTTGGGGATCGTCCCGCTATCTTTAGAAGTATGCAGGGAGGAAGAGTATAAAGAAGTTTACTGATAACAGAAGGCAGAGTTCGCGAAGAGGTCGGTTGTGAGTTATAGAAGTTGAGGTCCTTTTATCTTCAACGAAGGGTCGACTTTAAAATCAGTCTCCAGCTAAAGTTTCTCCTTCTTATCTTTTATTCTCCGTATGATCCATCAAAGCTGTGGACATCCTGTTGGACAAACGATAATGCTCTTTTTCTTTCTTTTGATATCCGGCTTTGGTCGAGTCAAAATATCGTCGTTTGCGAATTTATTATAATTAAACGCTTCGATTTAATTATAATTTAACATAATTTTTAATTATAATAAATTAAATAATCGATAATCTAAAAAATTAAAAATAATATTTAAATTTTTTTCAGATTATCATTTTTATGGAAAAAAGGCGGTCTGCCATCAAAAACAGTATAGGATAATAATGAAGGAAACATGAGAAATCTAATAAAAAAGAAATACATCAAACCGAAAAAATAATTGATGCATTATTTATTAATCTAGTTTCGTTTCAAAAGTACCGACCGACTGTTTAATTAAATAAAGATAGAGATTAAAAAAAATTAAATAGTTTTGATATCTCTCTGGGATTAAAAAATACATCTTTTTATATTCAAATAATCAATTTTAATTAAAAAAATAATAATTTTATACATATATATTTTTTTTCTTTCAAATCTTGAAAGCTGATGTTAAAGAATAATAATAAGTAAACAAAATTCATCTAATAGAAAACTTTATCGGTGTCCTAGAAATTGTTATTTATATGAATCAGAAAACCTTTGATGTTATATTAAAGCCAGTCTTATCCCATTTATTATCTGTAGTATTGATTCATTGTCAAAAAAATAGCATTATGTTTTCCCATCTTCAGTTAAAGATTAACTCGGTCCAAAGCTAATACTCTGAAGCATGAGTAAGTGTAGGCAGAAAATCTAACTTAATCCCGATTGGAATACTTTCCGTCTATCCAAAGATAATTGCTTCAAAAACTCTAGTATATGTTTTAGTAACAAAAACACAACTGAATGATAATAAGGATAGGTATTATTTTAAATTTTTTTTTAAGTTTTTAAGATTCAATCGATCAATGTTAGATACTACTTTTTTCTCGAAAAAGCATATTCTATTCTTTTGATTTTTTTATCATGGAAACTATTGTTTAATACTAGATTTCAATGTTAAAAATGCTTAATAGGTTGACTAAATTTATATCTATTTTAAATTACTTCTCTAAATTTTTAAATTCTATAAGATATTGCCTAATACAGATGTTATTATTAAGGAAGAAAATTACAGGAAATCTTATTTCTTCCGGTTATAACGCTAAATTCTATTATTTATTCCAATTTTAATGCCAGATTAATAATTCTAAAGTTTCGTTGAATTTATATTTCCATTTTCTTGGATTTCAATTTTAAATTATATTCAGATCTTAGTCCATCTATGTGAAAATGGTAGTTTGATAAGTAATGGATCATATTTTTTCTTGAGTAATGGATTTTAAAAAATACGACCGATCAAAATATCATTTTTAATATTTAAATTATTTATATTGTGGAATACTGAATAGTATACAAGTATACGCCTCGATTAAAGAAAGAAAACAAGAGTTACATGTATTGACCCGTATTAGATTCAAATTAATCTTTCATTTATTCATTGAAACATAATAAATCTTATTGTTTACTGCTTGTTATATCTCAAATACCGGATTAACAGTAGTTGTTCCTTTTATTTCTTCGATGATAACTTCAGAACGTAATGCTGTATTTCAATACCGAATTGATTTAAGAACGTCCATTACTTTTAATTGATTTGGACAAAAATTGCCAATAAATTTTTAAGACTAAGCAAAATTTTAAAACATTTATTGATTTACATTGAATATTTTATTGGCAAAGAAATATTTCTCGCAAAACTTTTATATATATAAGTAACTNAACTGAAAAAATAAAATGATATATATAAAAAAAAAAAAATTATTTTACATCTTCTGCAAATGTTTCTCTATATGGATAACCATCCCCTTTTGGTATTAAAATTTCCACAGCTTCGGGCTGTTTTCAAAACGATTTCTAGACATTCATTTCTTTACCTGAGAATTACTTTGGACGAAAGAATACATTTTCCTTGAAGGTTTTATAACGAATTGCTTTTGGAATTAGTTGGATATAGAACTAATAATAAGTTTTCTTCAAACAAAATTAATCGAAAAGTTAAAGTTGTGATTTCTTTCCATCGTATAGGCCTTGTACCATAACAGAAAAATTCAATATTAAAATCTGGTTAAGTCTAATCGATCACGTTTGTCTTTTTCGACTTGCAACCGTTAATTATATTTGTAAGTGAAAACTGATTTGAATTGTTGCGTGTAAACCCAACAAATGCTCTCCATGTAAAGAAAAGAAGAGAATATACTAGGCAAGTAATTTATATCTGAATCAATATTACTGCAAATTAAGTTATGATTAATAGATTAAACTAGTCGAATAATTTAGTTTGTTTTATCAGAACCGAGCAAAATAAGAATCTCTGCATCTATCTGATGAATTACACTGGATGAAATTCTTATTATCGATTGGCAGTGATATATTAATTGTAGCTTTAAGTATAGATTCCTGATAAGTAATTAATTTAAGCATTACATTTAGAAATCATCTAAAATTTGATCAAAGAATCATAATACTATCGGTTCGCAATGAAATTACAGTTATGCCTTACTAACGATTCGCTGATGAATGTATAACCTATTAACTATATTTAATTTACAAAAAAAAAGCTAATGTTTTAATATTAAAAAAAGACATGTCAGCATTTTATTCCTTCGTTCTCCACTTATGTTTAATGAATATTTCGAAAACCGTTTACGACAGAGACTTGAAATTTTCAGATCGTTCTAGGAAACGAACTTTCATCCGCGTACAAGAACGTCCAGAGTTTAATTGGAAAGTCCAGCAGCAGCTTATAGAAAATCTTGAAAAAAATTAACAGAATATATTTTAAATGGTTTTTTATATACTTTAAATATTTTTATTCAAATCGCTTGATATTAAATTTAATTTTTAGCAATTAAATCTAGGACTTAAATAACGAAAATGAGGACTGCATCTTGAGTACCATATCTAATATATTGGGAACTACTCCTTTTAGAAACTACATGATGGAAAGATATTTGATTAAAAAAAAACGTATGGGAAATGTAAATAACAGTATATTATATGGATAGAAAACATTGCATGTAGAGCAAATATTATAAATAAAATTTGAAGATGAAAAAAGTTTACATTCGAAAATATCCATTGTAGCAAATTCAGTGCTTTATCATATTCATAACATATTTATAATAATAAAATGAGTAAAACTTTATTAAAACTATCCGATCAATAAAATATAATTAAATTACTAATAATTATATTAAGCAAATTAAATTCTATTATTTATTCCAATTTTAATGCCAGATTAATAATTCTAAAGTTTCGTTGAATTTATATTTCCATTTTCTTGGATTTCAATTTTAAATTATATTCAGATCTTAGTCCATCTATGTGAAAATGGTAGTTTGATAAGTAATGGATCATATTTTTTCTTGAGTAATGGATTTTAAAAAATACGACCGATCAAAATATCATTTTTAATATTNTTATATAATTTAACTGGCCTAAGACAAATATATCATTAATCATTATAATTCTATGAATAAAATATCAATTTATCTCTCAATTTTTATCTTTTCACTTTAGTTTATAATTGTAAACAATAAATAATTTATTTGTGATAAAATATTGTGAAATTTATGTTACACTTCTTCATCTACATATTATTTTGTATAAATTAATTGAAAGCAAATTATGTGTGATGCATGATGACAGATCAAAAGGGAAAACCTTCTATGCTTTGTTTATCGAAACAGTAAAGACTAATAAATTATTTTTACTGATAATTTTATTTCGTGTTTAAGTTGTATACTAGAATTTAAAATTATTTTTAGGGGTTTAATTTAATTATAATTCGCTGTTTTCATAATATTCAGCTCAGAGTTAAACTAGCCTACGCTTAATATATATCATATAAATTGTAAAAATATATTTTTTTCTAATGTTAAGAAATAATACTTTGACAGGAAATAAGTAAATAAAGCTAGCTATTTTTAATAATTTAGTATGGAGGTGTTATATATATATATATATAGACTGTCATTAAATGTGCTTTAACGCATCAAAGATTACAATTAGTAACTTATTTAATTTCAAATTATAATGATAAATATTTAATTGCTTTAAGTATTTGATATTAACTTATAAGTATTTTTATTATTAATTATTAGAAATTAAAAATATTTAATTTTTGATGAAGTATAATTATAACTTAATCTAATAATTGTATCTTTAATCATAATCGTTAATACTAAATATTTAACTCCTGCATATATTTCTGCAACTATATTATTATTAAATTTGTTGTCACCTTTAGCAAATATAATTTTTAATACAGATCTTTTCCAACTTCTACAGGATTTTCGTGTCATTTTTCTGACACGAAGATTTACCGTAGATTTACATCCATGTCTACTTTAACACTTAAATATTTATTTATATTTTCCATAATCGCTGCTCAATTCCCATATTAAATTATTTCAACATTTTGTGTTCTACACGAATATTTTCATTAAGGATTACGAAGATGATTCTACATGAGGATTAAATTTATCTCATAAAACTCTTCCGTATTAAATATATCTATTTTATCTCTCCTTAGCAGTATATATATATCCTTACAGATGCTAAATTTGTTTAATCAATATTATAATTTATTGTAAAAATATTTATATTTTACTATAGATTATTTGTAGGACTTATTTTTAAAATTTCACTGATCAATTTTATATTCAAAATTCTAAAATGTTCGTGTTTTAGTTCACGTTCGTGATAAACCGAAAATCAACGAATAAGTTCTATTTATATAAAATTGATGATCTTATCAGGATAATAATAATGGCTTCGATATTAATAGAAACATTATTCCAAGCAAAAATAGTAAAATCAAATATAAAAATTTTTCTTCATAGAAAATTATACAGGATCACTTACTAAAATATATATTCTTCGATACTTTCAACATTAAAATGACGATAATATAACTTATCTTTTTATTTACACGTTTTATTTTTTATTGTTTTAGTCTTTCATTGCTATGATAGAAAATATTTCAATTATTTATTCACTGGTCTGTAATTTTGTGTCCATGCTGTATCTCGAAAGAGTGTCCATGCTGTATCTCGAAAGTTCAATGAAATTCGACATANTGTGTCTATTAATATGAAAATTATTATTATTTAGATAAATGTATACTCTATACATATATATATATATATATATATATGTTCACAAAGTTTTACAGGTAAGAATAAGATATGAGGAATATTATATTAAGGAAATGAATTATATATGATACATTTTGGACACATTTCTAGTCAACGTATCGGTATAACTGCCTATAATATATTATTCAGATCCTCTCAGGAAAGGAGTTATATCTATATACTAAAACTCGGTTGTGGTGTAAGGATTTATGACTAGAAAATTAAACTTTTTCGAGGTATGTAAATCCTCGGAACTAGAAAAATCTTGATCTTTTCATATCCTGGTATCCCTCGAGTATGACGAAACGTTTTAAATTTTATTAAGATTTCATTCAAAGTCGAAAAATGTTCCATTAGATGCTTCTTATAGAAACAATTATAAATTTTCTATAAACTCTAAGACATTTTTAATTATTAAGAAGAGTGGATTGGAATCGTTGAGCAGTTTTGAACTGATCGATTTTCTCAAAAATAAACATAAAACTTTATAATTTACTGTTGACATCTCTTGTTTCTTCTTTAGTAATTTACATAATAATACTGCTCAGTTCTAAAATGCAAAATATAAACTATTAAAATTCTAAATAATTCATAAAATTATCATATATTTATTATTCAGCTTTCAACGTGGAGATGGAAGTAGTAACGATAGCCTAAATCGAGATAGCCTATAAATAAAAATTATATAGAGCTAACTAATTTAAAGAAAATTTTCAAAATAAGTAAATTATATAAAGGACTAAAAAATATTTCAATTATTTATTCACTGGTCTGTAATTTTGTGTGGAGTTTTAAGTCCATGCTGTATCTCGAAAGTTCAATGAAATTCGACATAAAACTAGATCTTCGACGTCATGTACAGAATGTCTGGTGAATGAAAAAACTACAAAAATCCTCCTCTTTTGGGAGAAGCCAACAATCTGAGATCACACACAAGCAGTTGTCGAGTAAACAACCTTCTCCCATATGGTGCGGTCCAGTTCCTATGGGATATTCTTCTAGACCTCACCTCAGTAAAGAAAAAAAGTCACCTAGTATTCCCCATCTTGAGACTGTTGTGTTAGAAGTAGAAAGGACCAGAATGCGCAGCAATCTACCTTGGATCTATTTCCCTGGAGGCAACTGGTTTCCTCTTTCTAGCATCTTCGAATTGCAATATCGAAGAGAATTTTTTTTCTTTTTTTTTGTCGATCTTTTGCAGGCGAACAGTAACTGGTGGAGTGTCTCGAGAGACGAGTGTCTTTCAGTTGGTGAGACTCACGCTTCTCAAATCGCCAGCTTCGCGGAGACTTCTCTATCGAAGAGTTCAGTTTCTTCATCCCCCCCGTTATTTCCTGTACCTTTCGTATCGGAAATCCCGGGATTGTTAGCTTACATTTTGTTGGTTTCTCTACTGGGATTTGGCAACAAAATCCTTTCTAAAATCCTTCGGATTGGTATTTCTGTCAGGAATCACATTCTGGTTTTTAGAACACTTGTTGACTTATGGAATGCTGTTTTCTATCGGAACGACAAGATTCTAAAGCCGTTTTATTGCTTTCATTAACGATGCTGCAGCGAACAAAAACTAAGATTTCACGGAATATTCTTAGTGATATTATACTAATATTACAATAATATTTGCATATATTCAAATAATTTTTTAAACCTTCAGCAAATGTTTTAATTTTTTAGAAAAAACGTTAAAATCTTTTATAATTATAAACAAATTCTGTGAAGATTTAAACAAAAATTATTCTTTATATACTTTTAAAGGAAACGGCATAAATTTTCTTTATATTTTAAAAGATTTAGAATGATTTTTCTTTTATTTTTAAAAGATTACAAAAATTCGCATTATTTTACTAAATTTTAATTTTAAGAAACCATAAAAAAAGTCTTTAAATAGACTTTTTTAAAATTTAAATTCATTTATATCTTTAGAGAGATATTTTTTCCTGATTAAAAATATATAAAGAAAAAATCAGGAAAATAAAGGAAAAAAATTGCAGATAATCAATAAGAAAGTTTCCAAACTTAGATTCGTAATTTAATATATTTCCTAAAAATCGCTAAAGCTATTTAATAAAAATACAAAATTAAATTTCTCTTTCAATAAATCTTTAAAATTAAAAGCTTTGGGTGAAATTTAGAAACCACTTTTCTGATTAAACAGAATGGCGATACAAAAAAATATATTGCCAAAAAATTTTTGAGGGATTTATCGAATTAAAACTTTGATCATTTTTTTTCCTAGGAAGGTACCGTATTAAAACTTATTTTTTTTTTAATTTGTAAATTTATTTATTTATAAAACTTGTTTACTATACTCTATTTATAAATAAAATAAACGATTAAACATGACAGGAAAGTGAAAGAATGCTGAGATATAGGCGAGAAGACAAATGAGGATGGGCGATTGGGATAAACTACTAACGGGAATAAGGGAGATGAAGAACTAATCAATCAACTGAACCTTAAACACTGAAGACTTGCAAGCTACGAAGATCCCATGTAATTTCTACACACTAATTACATTAACACTCATTAAATTAAAATATACATTCGTTTTATTCTATAAACTAAACTGGGGTGCGAAGAAAAATAACTATCTTCAACATCACGTGCCGTTTTCAATTTTATGACTACCCGTTCGGTTTATTTTTAAGTTGTAATTTTGGTAGAATTCTTTATAAATTACAAGTAATCTAAAAGCAATTGAGAAAAACATTCTCCTGTTCGTATGTAGTATTGAACAAGTGGGTTATCAAGTTGTATCCAATGAAATTGTCTCACTCCAATCCAGAACCTCAATCGTGGGATTGTGAGACAAGAATATTGATAAGGACGTTGTGTTTTTCGTTGCTTTTCCCAGCATTTACAGTGGAAAATACTACTCTAAATGATTTCGAGTATGGAAATATTTTTAAAATAATACAATTTCCGATATACTATATCATAAAATTCACTGTTTGACAATAAACTAATCGAAAAATATTTTATATATAGATCATCAAAATTTCAATTCTTCCTAGAAAAAAAAAATTATGATTTATACTCTGTATTATAAGTAAAAACTTTCTATAGATTTCTTGGAGAGTAACGAATCTTTTCTTTAGTAATATGATCAAGAAAAATCATTTATACTTAATCTATTTTGCAAGAAAGGAATCTATATGATGTGAAAGGAAAGGCTTTCAGCTAGCGATCAACAAATTTAAATCGCTCCTGTTTACCGAGAAAACTCTAGAAAGCAATAACGTCATCGTAAATCTGAAACTTAAATCTCCATTTCAAAAGAAAAGTAAAATTGAAAGAACAGAGAATTCGACTTTAACAAAACAGTAGAAGAAAAGACCAACCGAAATTGAAAGACGTC
Source organism: Centruroides sculpturatus (assembly GCF_000671375.1). NCBI lineage: Eukaryota > Metazoa > Arthropoda > Arachnida > Scorpiones > Buthidae > Centruroides > Centruroides sculpturatus. The sequence goes on along the minus strand of NW_019385144.1, from coordinate 7,457 downwards.
AAGTCTTTTACATTCAAAATAGAAAATGTCTGAATAAATAACTTAAGTTTAGTTAGTATTAAAACTCTTACGTTAGGAAATATATATATATATATATATATATATATATAAAACAAAATATTTGCCAACAATGAAATATGAAAAAAATTATTTAGTAAAGTAAAAATTTTTCTTATGTAACGGCATTTCTATCTTGATTTTTATTTGACAACTAAAAAGTGCAATCAATATTTTAAAACACTCGCCATTAAATTTTTGATAAGTTAAACGTTCAATAAATCTCAACAGTTGTAATATATAAAATATACGTTGTTTTACTTTAGAATGTATATAAATATATACACATACTTGTTATATTTCTGGACATAATAATCCTTAAAGAAGAGGAAGAGGGAAAAATTGATTTTTTTTTTCTCTCTTTCTCCTCCTTCTTCATTTAAAAGTAATTTTTGAGAATGTAATCTTAAATTAATTTGAAGCTCTGTTTGCAACTTCTTTTAATAATTTCTGTATTAATACTTCACGTTTTTATATTCATTCTTTATAATTTTAGCTACTTTTTGGAGAAGAAATGATGAATTTCGTTTTTTGGAAAAGAATCGCCATCACAAAAAAGATAGAAAGGAAGGCGCAAGATTACAAAGCTCGAAGGGAGTAGAATATCCAAAAATGATAGGAAAGAAATAAATCATTTTTACTGTACAAAAAAAAGGAAAAACACAGAAAAATTGCATGGTTTATATATATTATATATGTTGTGATACATTTTACATGATACTGCCATTTAAAATATCATCATCTAAAGATTCAAATATTCCGATAGGCATGGCTCATCATGTTAATTTTTCTATCATATTCTGATATGTTAACGGTACTAAATTTACATTAATGAATTCAAAGATGAATAGCACCTACTCAATGCTTATATTAAATATTGAATAAGCTTTCTCTTGTACCATCAAGCACGAAGTTGCGATTCGATATGCCGAATATCTAATCGATGCGGCATCAAAATGATGATTTATATTATTAAAACTTTGTAATAGGCCATTAAATATTTAATTATAAAGTTGGAAATTTAATTTTTACATTATGTAATATCACGCCGAGTTTTATAGCAATTCCTAGCCTATATATAAACTTATATATAAATTATAATGTATATACTAATTGATGTATGGAATATTATGCCAATTTAAGAACATTTTCCCGCTTTTTAAAGCTGCAACCCTGTTGAACGGGTAGAAGTAAACTTTTCCCACCTGTATGACAATATTCACTCCTTCCTACATCTGACGGTTACTATGACAACGGCATGCAGAGTTGTGGCTGTCGATTTGTGTCCTCAGAGGACTAGGCCCATTTTCTACTTTCAGGGAGTAGAAGACAAATCTGGTAAGAGGCAATACTTTTTTCTTATATCATAATATGATAAACTGTATTATCCGCATAAATAACACTAAATCCATCCAGCAATATGACTAGAAGCATTTTGTTGGTTACAAATATCCGAAATCTCTTTTTTTTCCCCCACTATAACACAAGAAGTGGATTCATTAAACTGTCCAGAATATCACATTTTGTATTAAAGTTTCTAATAAAAAAATTGTCTTCTCTATCCAATAAAATAAAACTATTTTTTTTGTTTTTTTTTGTAAACACGTACTTTTTTCTATCTTTAATATAGAAAAAGCAAGCAATCAATTTTTATTAAAGTCGAATCATTTTTAAAGCGAGTTTTGCTGGAAGCAAAAGTGAAGTGGTCTACAATAAACAAAACCAATATATGCTATATTTTTATAGATTGCATGTTAGATGCGACAATTCACGTGATCCCTAACTGCAACTATAAGGTTTAATATAACGATAGGATTCGGTAGAGCATGCAGTGTGAAGGTGGAGCGGGCTATCTCACCCAATAAGTTACGTCTCAGGTGGCCCGAGGTAATATGGATGCTAATCGTTCTCAAGAGACTCGTTGGACTGAAGCTATGTAGGGGAGACGGGTCAGCTTAGCAATCTGAGAAGTCGAAGCCGAAAATTGTACCCTCGAGTTGTCGATAGGCAACGTCCCATAATCTCAATCCGACTCGCAGAATGGATTCTTGGTAATCTGTATCCCAGGAGGAGGATGTAAAAAAGGGGGGAAAGGGAAGGAAAAAAAAAGCACGCGACCATCTCTCTCCACATTTAGAATTCAAATATCCCTAAAATAAATTCAGCCCTTAAGTTAAACACAACTACCACCATTATTATCTTTTATTACACAACTGGAAATATTCGCTAGAGAATTATTTCTTGGCAGAAATTTAATATTTGAATATTCCAAAACTACTTCTTGGTAACGAAATGATTTAAGTTGATATTAAAATATTTTAATGGCAAACGAAATTAAACCGTACTTAAAATTACGTGTATAAATAAATATATATATATATAGCCTATATATATATATATATTTAAAAATTCAATTTAATAAATTTTATTGTTAATTGCAATAATGGTAAATTAAATTCTTACTTAATTGAAATTTATAGGCGTTATAGCTTGTAAAATGAATACGGTTTTAACATACGAAACTCGAGCGATAAAGCCTCTTTACCAACAATTTAACCCTTCCATATAACAATCCCTAGCAGTGTATGAAAGGAAGTGTTACTCTACTCAGATATTATGAAGGTGAAGCAATTTCTACACAGCCTCTTTCACTCCATGGGTGAAATACTTTGGTGTGGATATTACTGCTTTTGTAACAGAGGCCGTTATGAGGCTTAGTCGAGGCGGATAGACGATAACATTCAATCGCCAGACAGAAACCCTAATGTCGTATCCGTGAGATCGTTACGAAGCGGAGACTGGGTCGTTTCCTGTAAGGAAACGGTAGCAACGTTACAATCTCGTCATATATTACGTCAGCAACCAGATTTCTCTGCACGTAAGGCCGAGAAACACTCGTATGTCGCACTCGATAGTTACGCACTATATATTTACCATGCGTGAGATACCTGTTGGTACGGGCTGTGAAAACAGATATTTAAGGCCATAAACTGTCTAAATATTTATTGTATGAGTTTTTCTACGTATAAACAGAAAGGAATTACCGCTGTTGAAGTGTCATTCTGGAATATTTATCGCGTTATATCGAAAGAAAAACGTCGACGAGCTATTCTAGTGTGTGCTGCCGCTGTTTTAACGAATTTCATAAAAAAAAAAAAAAAAAAAAAAAAAACTTAAGTCGTTAAAATACTAATTTTTCTTAATTTTCTTGAGGAAACATCGCAGAATAATTTAATCAACCACAAACTTTTAAAAATCACATTAAAGAATAAATTTATATTTTAAGAAAAGCAACAAATCGTCACCAATTAAATTAACTTAAAGGTAAATAATCCTAATATTTTATTATATAAAAATAATTAAAAAGAAACTTACATAAACGTAATGTAAAACGTTCTAAATTTAATTTTATTGCCAAGATTTCTTTATTAGAGGCCACATTTACGAGTTAACTAAAGGTCAAGGTGAGTTAATTCGCTATACACTAAAAAATGTTCGAAGTATAAATTATGTTCATATCTAATTCTATGCTCGTATTTATAAAGCTAGAAAATAAATTATTTCTTTAAAAGTAGGATTAATTAAGTTACTTTTATTACCAAATTAGAAGTTTGTATGTGTATAATATTCCTAGAAAATTTTTAAATTATGTTTCATACTTAATAATACGTGTGCGTGCTCAATGTATTTTTTTTTTTTCTTTTTACTTTCTCGCCTATAGTAACTGTGTTATGAAATCAATAAAGAACTATAGAACTTGTAAATTTGTTATTCAGATAATGTTTATTTTTTATCGTGTTATTAAAGCGACGAGTAAAAATATTAGTTTTAGTCTTTCATTTCAGATATCGTCCTTATTAAACGAGAAATAATTTTTAAAAAAAACGTACACGAATGTTTCCTTTTTTTCTAGAAAATGCTAATTATAAAAGGAGTATAAATGCAATTATATATATGTATATATATATATATATATTGCGATTATTACTGGTCTGGCAGCGATAGTTGGGATGGAAATGGTATGACTAGGAAATCTTAGATCTTTCGGGAGTTTTTGCCCCTTCCGAGTTATAAGAGAAAAGTTCGGAATGTGCATCACGTCTCCACTCGCTCCGGGAGCAATTTAGGAAAGGTTTGATGCAAACAAAATTTACGAAACATGCAAATGGTGGGCGATTACTTTCCGTGACGAGCCAAGCCAATACGTTACGGAGCAGACTCGTTTCTGGATTATGCAAATGAGACGAGATAAGCAAATACTCCAACGCATTTCTCCTTTACCTCTTTCGTATTTTTGGGGTTAAGCTGGTTGTTCAATGTTTCGTTTAAGAACGATTCAGACTTTTCAATTTCTTTTCACTTTTTAACATGAGAAACGAGACCAAACTTACTGAAATTGCCAACGTTTTATTTTTAAAATTGTATCATTTGCATAACGGTTTTATTTATTTTTATTTTATTCTTTTCTCGAATGCTGTTAGATTATTACGCGAATTCTCATCTTCTTACACTCATTTCGATATGGTTGAAGCTTTTAAATGTCTATCTTTATAAACTTGGAGTAAACGTTCGTATTATTTCACAATTTAAGTTTCTTTTTTTTATTTGTAACGTGTTGCATACTTCTTCAATGCGATTATCATCACGGGCGATGCATAATTTATAGAAATTGTTTAAAAATTATATTACTTTTTATTTTTAAAAAATATAATAATAATACGCGCTTATAAAATGGAATTTGAAATTACAAAATGAAACTTTATAATAATAATTTAACGTCAAAATTTAAAGATAATTTAAATATGAACAAACTCGCGCGATAGACATTCACGTTAATGATATTAGGTCTTTCGCTCTCCCAAATGCGTTAATTAAGTAGACTATATATGCGTGTTTCAGATAAGAATCTAAGCTTTGAAACTGTCAATTAAATAAGTGAAAAATCATTATTACACTCAAACTAACTAATAAAATCGTTTCGGTTGGAAAATAAACGTACAGACCAATAGATTTTTGTGAGAATCGCAAAATTTCGGTGTTTTGCCCTGCCCTTTAGCTGTATAGAGACAAATCCACCAGTCAGAACATGTACGTCACATAATTACCAGTTACATTTTGGTAATTAAGCAGACAGTAGCGATGCTCATGCAGACACGTTGAGGTTCACTCTGCCACACGGACATAACATTCAACTCTTGTTAAGCAGAAAGGGGAAGGATTATTGACTAGTCGTTTGATCGATGGGTTTGTTTTCTGTACATATATATGCCACGTAGCTCAGTCCGTAACTTTATAATTTAATTACAGCACATAGACACACTTTTCCTAGAAATAATTACTGAAAACCTAAGTAACCCGACCACGTTCAAATTCAGGTTACATTGCCAGCACTCATTATTATGAAAATCCTGCCATCGTTAGTAGCGAGTATATATCTACATAAATTGCAAATCGAATCTGCATTTGGTAGTACTAAATGATCCCGTTATTACTTAAACTTCAAAAACTAAGTTTTTTTTTCCTTCTTCTTCCCCTTTGTCTAATTAGAAAAAAGTATTATATTTATTAATAGAACCTAAATGTTCATGGTTTTCATTAGTCATTCGTTATTAGGTTGAAGTCGCGAAATTTTCTGATGTATATAATTTATGGTTGATCTGTTCAATTAATTTTCACATTAACGATTATGGGAGAGACGTTCCGCTCTTAAAAAAAGACGGATGCATAAAATTAATTTATGGACTGGGCAACGTCTAAAGAAGTTTCGAATGTTGATTCTTAGAAAGCAAAGAATTTGTTATTCTTAACTAGGAAAAAATATAATAATAACAATATTGTAAAATAAGAAATTTTATATTTGACAAAGTATTTCTTACCTCCTCTGTTCTCACTGTCGGCAGGTTTCACTTGTATTGGACGGTTCATCTGGATGGAAAAATGAGAATTCCAATTACATTCATCCAATCATTCATTTAAACTACTTACTTTCTATTCAGTTAAGATTAAAAAAATCAGAAAGAAAAAAAATCTCTAAAGCAGTTTCAAAAGTGAATGATTTTGTAATTTTCTAGAATAAAAACAAATTCTAAGAAATGAGAAACAAAATGATTGATTAAAAAAACCAGAAGAACGTTAATAAGATTCATCAGTTTTTTTTATATAATTCAGGCAATTACCTAGTAATAAAGATAACTTTTTTTAAATAATTTTGTAAACACACTGGTATATACATGTGTATATATGAATTTATATTAATATATACAACACAAATATCATTATAATTTTAATTTTCTTTACAGATTAACTGTTGAAATAAAACAAGTATTTTACTGGAAAGACATTAAATAAATGGGGCATTAAGGAAGTTACGAAAATGTGAATTATAACAAGAACAGTAATGAATAACTGGAGTGAAATATTGATCATTAATGTATGCAATGAATTACATGATTCCCATTTGCAAAATGTATTCTGTTAGCGTTGGAATTATTGACGAAAATGAAGCATCGAATGCGTTTAACTAACAAGATGTGACATTCCTTCCAATATTGTAATCAGTTCTTTATTGTAAACATACAAACCGATTCGATAATGCTAGCTACCAATAGACCAACAACACTTATGTTTTCATTTAATCTTCTTTAAAAAGGTGAATATAAGGAATATAAAAGAATATTAAGTGAATATAATATAAGGAATATGATATTTCCAACAAATAGCAAATACATGTAAAAGCAAGAAAATATATTGCAGAAGTTGATATTTTTACAAAATCACATCAAGACAATCTAATGTAAAAATTTTATTACTTAATTCATAAATAAAATTTTGAAATCTTCTATTCATACGCTTAAATTATTCGATCATTAATTAAATATTTGACTATTTATCATCATACTTCAATCAATCAAATATAATATATAATATTATCAAATGCAAAATATTCTGATTGATGAGTATATGAAGAATATCTTTTAAACATTATATAGATAAATATACATGAAATCCTGATAAAATTAAACAATATAAAAATTATTTTCAGTAGATTTCTTTACAAATTAATGTAACAATTGCTTCATTGCTTGTATCGCAATCATTAAAGACTTTATAATTGAACCTTTGTTTCTTAGGCTTGTTGAATAATTAAGTAATTTCAGTAAACAAAAATATAAATAGAATGTAATTCTTAAATATAAACTTGTTTACCAAAGCAAGAAAGTAAAATCTAATAGAAGAAATATATATTTAGTCCCAGATAAGAAGTGATCTCAACTCAATCCAATATTGAGAACTCAATGTTGGATTTTCAATTAGATTTTTTAATCTGAATTTGTTATTTTTCTTTGAATGAACACGTTTATACATTACTTTATAATAATAATTTAACGTCAAAATTTAAA
>NW_019385143.1:403189-440316 GCF_000671375.1 Centruroides sculpturatus | reverse complement strand
CAAGACATACCCAAATATTGTAGCGCCACATTACTAGCAGACATTTGAAATTTGCCAACCAGAACGGTCGGATAACCGATGCTCTACTGTATTTAAGTAATTTGCAAAGACCTTATCTGTATACTACTATGTGATACTCAATACAATAGTCTATCTATTAATGTGTTGTAATACAAAGCATAACAGATTGGACCAAATACGCCAGTTCTGATGATCTTGTTTCCAAAACGCATAAAATCAAGGGTTAGAACAGTCGAAAAACTATTCTACACATTACTGTACATGTTCAACATACAGTCAAAATTTGGTATTATCAATTACATCAATAAATGATAATATAAAGTAAAATATACAGCTAGAAAATATTATTTTATAAAAAAATTTAAACAGAAATTTTTATTAACTGATTCATTGATAAAAACAGCAACAACACACATCTTATTTATGAAAAAATATTGTACTGATTAAATTTTTCTTCTTCCCAAAAATAGTCTTTGGTTTTCACATTTAAAATTGGATTCATGAATGTATGATGTCATAAGTAACAACACACTGACAATATTTTTAAATGTGAGTTTCGATGATTTGTTATAGATGAAATTCACAAAGTCACCTTACAGCATTGCAAATGACAAAGTGACTAGCATATGGAAATGTCGGCACTTCCATTGGCTATGGTCAATATATTATAAATTGTACTCCTTGTGAACATTACTCCTACACTTGTTGAGTAGGAGTAATGTTGGAAAGAGGATTGTAATAGAAAAATTAAGAAATTCTATTCTTATTTGGTAGAAACGAAATTGTACTATAAATTATCCTTATTTCATTTACCCACAAATTTGATTGCATATTAATAAAGTCTAATGCAAATGATGCTCATCACTAATACAAAGTATATAGGCTGGTTTTTTCCCCAAGCTCTGATGGTCCATAAAAAAAAGACAAGTGTAAATAACAAAATGAATTTATTACCAAAAGTTAGGTACAAAAACATGGTTACTTATCGACATAATCACCATGAAGATTGAGGCATTTGTCATATCTATGGACGAACTTTACCATCCCCTTGTCATAAAATGTTGCCACCAATGACTCAAGATGGGCCCTAATGTTTTTTTGATGATTGTCATTAGTCTTGACCTCTACCCTCCTAGCCACTTTTCCTGTTCAGAAAAGAGGTGGAAGTTGCTTGGCACTAAATCAAGGCTGTGTGTTTAAAGGTGGTGAAGACTTCCACCTCTTTCCTGAACTGTAAATGTGGCTAGCAGGGCAGAAGTTTGGAACTAAAGATGATCTTCAAAACAACATTGTTAAGGCCATCTCAATTCACTGACAGCAACATTCTATGACCAGAAGATGGAAAAGCTCGTCCACAGATATGACAAATTCCTCAATCTTCATGGTGATTATGTCGAAAAGTAACCTTGTTTGAACCTAACTTTTGGTAATAAATTCATTTTGTTATTTACACTTGTCATTGTTTTACCATCAGAACTTGAAAAAAACTGCCCTCGTAATATACTTTCATTAAATTTTATATGAAACATTACAAAGTATATCTAATTCACCCGTGAACAACTCTTGACCCCTGGACTTAGAAAACAGGAAAATAAAATTTCATTGCTAAAGTCTCATATCATGATGAAATCCTATTTAAGCTGATATTTGCAATGAAGAATAATCAAACTAACTTTGACCTGTGAAAAGATCAGAACAAACTATATATTGTGAGCAATTATTTATTGTGATATCATCACAAAACCAGGTTGCAATTTTTAATCATACTTTTAATTTATTTAATTTAAAATATATGATCTCCACCTCAAATTTGTACTGGAGTGTCTTGCCCCTGTACATCATACTTTTCCTTTAAGAATAGTTGTGCCAGTATTCTATTAACTGCTTTTAGGGGAGAGTTTTGAATTGAAATAATGTGACTTCCAGTTTGCATTGGAATTGTATATAGTTAATTGGGACCTCCTGCACCTAAGGTATAGCTTATATATGGCAATTCTATATCTGGTCTCGCCTTTACCTTTGTCTAATTAACTACATTCTCTAGATTAAGAAAAGACAATGGGAATTTACAGGTCTACAAATATGTTTTCAAATTACAGCCCAATTACTAGCTTAGTATATATTATTTTAGTATCTAACATTATACAGTGTGCAGGCAATTATTGAGTAAGTTAGTATTCAGCATGCTTAAAGTGCAACTCTAAGCATCTGATGGGTTGTATGTTTTTTTTACAAAATTCTTTTGCACATAATATCTACAACAGATTAAAAACTGTCATTTGAAAAATTTTAAGATAAAACAAGTATCCACTAAAACAGCATATGGTCTTTTAGTATATCTTTATACACAAAACACAATAACTCATCACTTTGATTATCAAAAGGAATTATTTTTAATGAATTATAACTACCAAGTTTAAAAACTACATCACCATCTGAACCAAACGATTGCTGTAAATCATATTTGGCTCATTTGGTTCAGTATTAATACATCAGGCTTTGAGATGTTTACATATATGATCATCATCATCATCATCATCATCAATGAATAGACAGAATAATTGAAAGATTTGACATTGACTACAAGCTAACTTTCTTCTGATACCCTTGAAATGGTGACAACCAACACTTCTACTGTTGTCATTAAATAGTGCAGATTATCATGTTTCAGAATCAAGCTTCAAGACTATTAACTTTTGTGTATGAGAGAGAACATTTCCAAGGTGCAAAAAAATAAAAAGTTTAACATTATTTGGATACCAATACATGGGTGTAAGTCATTATGTAATCTATGTTTTTTCTTTTCTAATAAAAAATCAACCACCTATTGTAGACTTTAAGATTTAAAAATGTCCTTCCTTAAGAGGAGAAATAGCAAAGATGGAATTACTGAAAAATGGAAGAAAGCATTTATTTCCATCAATTAATAACTCCTATAATAAGTAGGATAACTCCAGATCAAATTAACAAGAAATAAAAAGGATGAAATTTATTTTAATTAAATACAAAGACAACAACTTTTACATTTTATGTTTTGGATGTTGATTATTTATTGAAACCAAATAAAAAGAATGGAAATGGTCAATTTATAAATAGAATTTTAATGAATATTGGAATATTATTGAGTAAAATTTTTTCAAAATAATTGAAAAACTATTAATTTGATTGAAATAATAACAATCAATGTAAAATGTGAAGAAAAGTATTTTCAAATTTGATACATGCTAAGGGCATGTTTCAAATTTAAGAGCGAATGTGTAGACATACTAAGGGCATGTCTACACATTCACTTTTTGGCAAGCAAACATTTTGCAAATACAGAGTAGTGTGGATTGTTTGCTCATGATGAATGCTCAATATTCACAGTCTCCCAATTCTTGTTGGTAAATTTTGCCAAATCAAAGAATATATGCCTCAATGCATTTTCTTTTTTTTTGGTCATCAGTATTGCTATTTGTCCTTTTTTAAACTAGATCTAAATTTTTATTTTTGAATTTAGTTTTTTTTGTTTGGTTTGGCTTAAATATTTATTTTATTTTTTAGTTTTTTCTGGTCTTTTTTGCAATACATTTTGATTGTTCCTTTTTTAATTCCTTTCTTTTTCATGTTCACATTTTTCTGCTTTGGTGAAGTGATAAAAAGATGGTGGCTACGTATGTTGAGGCTATTTTTCATTAACAGATATGAACTACTCATAACTATAAAAGCAGTGGCATAAATTATTGTTTGAGAATTGTCCATTTTATTTATCTTGGACAAACATTCATCATTTCTGCATTGAACTAATGCTTGTCAAATAATTGAATGCGTACACTCACCAAATAAAACACTATTCAATGAAAGGAGGCAAACATTCGACATTCAGTGAATAGCGAATGTGTGGACACACCCAAATTTTAATATTTCATAAGAAAATATACAAATTTCAGCTAATATAAAGCAAAACTGAATCAACCATTGTAGTTAATCTAAGGAATTATGAATACTGTATAGGAACAAACTACCACTTCTAACTTCTATAATACATTGATCAAAGATAAATGTAAATTTATACAACTTATCCCTTTTAAACTCATTAGGCTTTCACTGTACTGTTCCAAAACACTCACTGCCAACTTTAGTCACTCAAGGTCATTTCACTTTTATTATTTAAAAAAATGTGTGAAAAATCCAGCAATTATCATACACATAGAAAAGAATAGAAATAGTGTGTAATAATTCANTGTTTACTGTAGTAAAGTTTCTTTTGAATAGCATAAAAAATTTCTCAAAAAAAAAAAAAATGACAGTTTGAATATTATTTATAATTTACACAACTCAATCATGGATAAAATTTTTTGATTATATACTTCATTTCCATGAGTAACCCTACATGAATGGCCATTTTGTTCTGTACATTTTGATTAAAACAAATTCAAACAGTTATTTTACACACAGAAATTTCTTGCTTCAAGAAAATTATAAATATTTAAAATAAAATAAAAATAAAATGCCAGTTGATATTAAATATGTGAAACAGGTATACAGAATAACCTACAGTAGGTAGTGCCATCTATGAATGGAATGTTTTATAAGAATCGTAAGTTCTCAGATTGACGATAAATCGTCAAGTGATTTGTTTCCGTAATAAACTACTTGACGATGTACCGACAAATGATTGCAAAACAGTTAAAATACATTTTGTCAATAAACTCACCTTAAGTCCTTTCTCTAAAATTTCTTCAGCCTTGGGTCCTCTGACAGTACAATGCACTGCTATTTTTTCGTTACGACGAATGCCAAAAGATCTGACAGTATAGCGTGCTTTGCTGAAAACTGGCTGTTGACCCGTCAATTGTTCTAACACCTAGTAAAAAACATTTACTATTAATATTTGATAATGCCACTACATTTGAAATTAACATAGAAATTCTGGATTTAAAAAGTTCCAAGAAAGTTATTTGTTTCTAAGTTTATTTTAAAGTAAATTAATGTCTCTTCTATTAAGTAACAAACCTAGATTTTGTAGGCTTGCGTTGCAGGAAGAATTGATTTAGGTATCATGCCAAATGGCACATACAGGATATCACAATAAAATATGTACCCTGCCGATGGATACCATAAATAAAGCATGTATTAAGTCCTAACTTGGAATGTAAAATGATATACAGTAGAATCCACTCGTGAAAATTTTTATCAATCATTTCATGCTATAAGAATTAGTACATTCCAAATATATGTTAAAATACACTCATAAAACTCCGCCTCATTGTAATCAGTTTCAATAATAGTTATCATCTTAAGGTAAATTTTGCAATTTTTAAGCGCTTTTCATGCACTCAGTCACAATAACTGTGCTGCTATTAACTGATAATTGCTCTGTTATCAGTCTTACCCAGTATTTTTAAATTTTCATCCTCATTTATCTTGCAGTACAGAAGTTCAAATTGCCAGGATTTGTTACCTCAATTACACACTTGATAAATTACTATTAACTAATAATAGTAATAACCAATAAATCATCATTTAACAAATTTAGGCTTAAAAAAGCAGCTAATCCATAAAATTTTTAAAAATTATAGTTAAATTAATTAGTATTTGTAATCATAAATTCATCTACCTATTGATAATTTTGTTAAAGTCAGATTCATTATTTTAAAAACTACACAATGCAAATAATAGTCTGAATTATCATGAATTCTAAATTAGCAAGGTTTTACTATGTATTTTTCGTTCTAGAATCATACTCATAATGCAAAACACTCATTAAGTGAAACAATTTTCCCATAGAAATTAATGAAAAATATGATAATGCATTCCACGCCGAAAAAATATTCAAATATTTTATGTATAACGTTTATTCAAGGAAAATTGTACAATGTGAATTGTTAAAGAGCATGAATCATCATCATCTTTTCTTCTAGCATGGAATGAACCAACCTGGAATGCGAATTTGATTTGCAGAAAACAAAAACCACAGATAATGTTTGATAAACATTCCAAACAATATGCCAAATTCTTGGGCTATGTAAAGGCTGTAATTAAAATAGTAATAGAATATATAGACTGTAATAGAAATTCATTAATTTGACTAGAGGTAGGCAGTTAGTTATGCTTCCATCTCGTATTAAATTTAATAATTATAAATAGTTAATTTTTAATTCAGGTATTTCTAAAATTTGGAATTGGTCATTAAATTTAATACAAGATGGCAACATAACTGCCTACCTCCATTCAAATTAATTAATTTCTAATATTTAATTATAGCCTTACATAGCCCAATAATTTGGCATATCATTTGGCGTGTTTATTATATAACAGGCTATGGTTGTTGATGTTTAAAAGTAATGTGTGAACACAAGTTTGTTATGTGGGTGTAAGAACCCTCTCCACTTTAAATGGTAGTACACTCTGTCACTAAGGATTCTATTGAGAATCCTTCCCTAGGACTGGCAACAGGCTGATTGGTCTATATGACTTCGGTTCATTCTTTGGGCACTTGTTCTTATGAATAGGCACCCGAAGAATGAACCAAAGTCATATAAATATGGAAAAATATTGCAGAAAAATACGTAATCACAAGCGACACTAAGATGCTAGTGGAGTGAGTGCAGAGTGCTAATCACAGACTGATGCAGCATGCACACAATTCAGGACTTTCCCTCTCTTTGTCACTCGTTATGCGAAACTCCACTGTATTTTGAAAAATATTTTCACTAGTAACATACTATTATAATGACGACTGCTAGCTAGACAAAACCTAAACAATTATAACATGCAAAATGCAAGAATTTATAATGAAAATAGCACAAATCTAAATTAAATAATTAATAAAATCAAACAAAATTCTTTTCTAATTTTAAAAAACTGCCCAAGATATTGAATTTCTTTTGTGTGCTCAACATACGGATATTTTCATTTGAGCTTTGTGGATCTGATGATGGAATGAAATAGTTTCATAAAACATTTAATCAATAAAAAGACTTGACTCCTACAATCTACTTAGCACTTGTTTTCCTCCTTTAAAAATTACTGTAGAATCTTAAAAACAAAATAACTCGCTCAAACAAATGATGACAATCTAAGTTACACATAAATAAGATCAACAAAGGTATCTATCACAATATACAATAATCTCAGGCAGATTACACCTAGCAGCCTATACTCTGCAGAAAATTGCAAAAAAAATAAATAAATAAATAAATAAATGAATAAAATCTTTGTATAATCTACCCTACTGTATATCCCATGTCTCTAAGAATGCCATTGAAAGCAAGATAATTACTGATATGCAGTTTAGAAATTGCCATCTCAAGCCATTAAATACAGTAAAGTCCTGGAAACTCAAAATTTCATAAAACTAATTATACCACATCCAAAAAAAAAGAAGAAATACATATATATATATATATATAATCTAAAAAACAGAACAAACAAAACTGTTTTTTTTTTCTAGTGTTTTTTGCATGTTAATTAATATATTTTATTTTACTGTGCCATCACCTTGGAATGTTTCAAATTTTGTTTTGTCTATTACAGTGAAAAAGTAGCTTCTAATATAGTGGGTGATCAGTTAACGAACAGTTTGAACTGTAAACATATCAGACAACAAATATTTTTGCGATAGATTTTTATGTTCAGACAACAAACACAAAAAGAAGAGACATAAAATAATGAATACTGACTGGTCTTCCCTTGTCTCCAGGTGACAATTCAAAACCTTTCAGAACACAGGAGACATCAACACTGACACTCAACTCAACACCAATCAGATAGTATTCCTCCAAACTTTGAAACTCTCACTTGTTAATTCCAGCCTTTTGTTTACCTTTCTGACAAAGAATTTTTTAGTCTTCGCAAGAATGTTGGGCACTACTTAAGTTTTGCATTGGTTTTTAATTTTCGAATGGTGAGAGTTTAACTGTCCCATTGGTTTTAACACCAAATTTCGAATTTTGTCCGGACCTCACATTTAAATAATGTTTTTGTATAGTAGTTCATTTCTGTTCTCTGAATTTTTGTAAGTGCTTTTCTGAACTTTTTATTTAGAAAAGAAACTGATAATATTATGGAGCCTAAAAAGAGTGGAGTGTCAAGAACTGTGCTCACCATAGAAACCAAGCAAGAGATAATAGCCAAGATAGAGCGAGTTGACAGATGCCTGGTGGTGCTAGGCAGTATGACTTGAACAGGTCTACAGTAGGCACAATCTTAGCTAAGAGATATAATCAAGAAGACTCAAGCAGATGAAGGAGTAACAAAAATCACATCTGAGAAAAAAAATATGTCATCCATTAAAAACTGGAGAGAGTGCTTTTAATTTGGATAAAAGAAAGTGAAATGAAAAAAGATGTAACTAGTATGATAATAATTCAAGAGAAAGCTATTGGCTCATTCAGAAGGCGTGGTCAGAAGTCACTTAACGATAGTTGAATTCTGCTTGGCAAAAGCTGTCCCCCTCCTGCATTCAGAAAGATGAAATAATGTCCCTAAAATTATGAATAAAATTGTGACAACTGTGAGAGATCTTGAATTGGAGGCGAATAAAGTTGACATCGAAGAGCTCATAATGGAACCTAAAACTGATCTGATAAAAATCTCAGAGAGACATGTTTTCTTCTGAAAAGAGGAAGACAAAAAGAGGACCAATGCTGACTTTTGAAGTGGAGGATGTCAGAACAACAGTCTTAGAATGGCATCCAAACCAGGTTCAGGTTAATAGGCACAGGAATCTCTACAATGACAATGCTATTAATTAATTCCAAAAAATTGTGAAGAGAGAAAAAGTAATCAACATTGGACAGATTCTTTAACCGATAAAAGGTTGACTTCACCAGAAAGTTTTGTTTCTAAGGTGTATGAAAGGACGTGAAGAGTCTATAGTTTCTTCTATTTTTTAAATATTAATGTCACTCTGGACAATATTAACATGCCATCTAAGTTTTACCCCCATAACTTAACACCAGGATCTATAACTTATTGTTCTTCACTGGCATCATTTCATAATAGCATCAATTCCACATGTTAACAAAAAATATAACCCTTTTCCAAGGTTCTACTGCAAAATGCCACAACATTAATGTCACTAACTCAAAAGTAGCCACTGAGTAGCAAATATACTGTATATTCCGGCATATAAGATGACTTTTTAACCCAGGAAAATCTCAAAAGTCGGGGGTCATCTTATGCGCCGGAATATATGGTATATTTTTTAAATTAAAATTTAACTACAAATAGAAATAGTACTATTTGTACTGTACATAATCAAATATGCACATAAACTTGCATGTATAATACCTTTACAAAATTCCCGTTATTTAGTATCATTATGCCCCAGTTTTCATATCTGGTCTTGCCTTATCTCCATTCACAAGATTAAGGACAGATTATTATGGAAATTTATAATCTACAATTTTTTTCAAACTGCAGCCCAATAATTTTTTTTAAAAGACAGGCAGTTAGACCCATTATCTTATATTAACATCAACTAATAATTACAATAATTTTTGAACTAATTTGATTCAAAATTAACAAAATCAAAACTAAAGATGGCATTATCATTTTGCTTTATTTTTAAACTCCAAAATCTAGAAATCCATTTTACATTAATTAAACTAATATTTGTTTGAAATGTAAAATATTAAATAACTTTCACTCCAAACATATGTTAACAAAGATAACAGCTTAGTATAGTGCAGGGAATGGCAAACCATGGCATGTTACATAATATGCAATTTCAGTTTATTGCCTGATCATTTTTTTTCCAATCAGTTTTTTTACATTTATTCTAATAAAAGCATATTCATTTCATTTCTTTGAGTATTGTTAACTGAAGTCTAAAACTTCAGTGCACACAAACATTTCTAAAGATAAGCATTCTTGCTATATGGCATGTGGACCCAAAAAGATTCACCATCCCTGGAATAGTGTCTTATACACACAATCTTGTGCATATGTACTGTCTTCATTAATGCATGTTTGAAGATGCCTCATGTGTCTGGTACAATTCTTAGACTTAACAGAGTAGTAGTTAATGAGAAACCCCTCTGAAATACTGAGAAATTCACCTCTAATTTAATTGGAAGTGTTTATGAACTGTCCTAATTATGTATATAAGTACACATCTTTATCTCAATACTGGAGAATACTAACAAAAACTGTTTCTAACCTGTTACCAGTACGTTCTCCTTCTTCTATAAAATTGTAGCCAACAAAAATAGCTCTTTACCAATGTTTTCGAACCCCAACAACGGTTCTTCTTCAGGTATCGACTGCACATGACAAACAAAGATGTAAACAGGAAGCATGCATTTGAACGTACATATTTTCAAATTTGATGTTCTACGAGCTGCATTTCCATCAGAGATTCAAAATACCTGAATATATGTGTGAAAATACCAAAATTGAAATTTTGGTGAATGTTGTAGGAAACAGTAATCTTTTCAATAAAATCAATTCTAGGTTCCCAGCTCTAATCAATGCAACACAACTTTTATCTAATGATGAGGAATAAAAAAGGAAAAATTAAGAAATTTAGAAGAATGACTGGAAAACTTTTAAAAAAAATCATGTGTGTGTGTGTGTGTGTGTGTGTGTATCAATTTTCCAACAAAAAAAATCATGCCAATGTTTTTTTAGAAAAGTTATCACAATAAATGAGAAAAGTATGACAAATGGATTAAATTTTGGCTGAGAGCATTGGGTGTAAACTTGAAAACATCCCACATCAACCACCTTTTCATAATCCAGGTCACACATGAATATACAGTATAGCTCCAATTATCCAACTGTCCAATTATCAGTATCTCTAGTTGCTTTTCTCTTTCCCACTGACATCACATTGCAATTCTCTATATGCTGTGACAAATCCAAATGATCAGTAGGATGCTTCTCACACATTGATGTAATCTAAATATATAAAATTACTTGTCCTGACTGACTGACAGTGATTGATTCATCATTACCCAGAGCAAACCACTGAACCTAAAGAAGTGAAATTTGGTACACAGGGTACGTCATGAAAACACACACCAAGATGGGATTTTTTTAAAATTCCCCTGGGGGAGAGGGAGAGAATTCATGCTTAACCTGAAGAACAGCTTCTACTGTACTATTTTAGATGTGATTTTTTGTTTTCAACTATGTTTAGTCTTCATTGAGTACTTAGGTGTATTAAATTGACAACATTTCAGACATTGTTATAAATATTTTTAAAATATNTATTTATATAGATAGATAGAAGATGATCTGCTTTAGTTCATTTTCACAGAAAAGCGTAATGCCTCACAGGAAAGCAAACTTAGGGCATCGTACTCATAGCGCCATCTGTTGGACACAAAAGCCTTAACCTAGTTTATATCTTTTAATTTATATGAATGTTTAACGGAATAATATACAGCCTATGTCCACTCTGAAGTTCCATTCTAAATATTGGTGAAAGAATTTTTGAAATCGGATGAGTAGTTTCGGAGATTACCTGCTGCATACAAACTTACATACAAACATTACCTCTTTATAATATTAGTATAGATAAATACAGTATACGTACAATACTGTGCAGCAACCCAATAATTTCATTCATTGCATTGTTAATCCACTTATCTGAATCATCTGTAGAATGAATCAATATGGATAATCGGAGTTCTACTGAATATCAGAATGCAAACAACAAACAATGATATACAGTATAGAGGTATTCACCGTAAAACACTTTCACACTAACACAGTTTGAGAACTGGAGACATCCCAGTACAGAAAGTCACAATTTTTAAACACAAATGTAGTCATTAAATATTTTTTTATTCAAGCAAGCATGTGTATCATCTCATATTTGCCCATGGATTTTAAAATATTAAAATTTTTTATGTTGCTTTGCTATTATGCCTTTGCCTCAGTTTTCTTTAATGAGAACTGATTGTACAATTTTTCTTCTTTCTTGTTCTAGTTTCCTATTCTATTTCCCATAAACCAGATGTTGCTGTCATTGGTAATAGTGCTAGAGCACTATCACCAATGACAGCAACATCTGGTTTATAGCAGATATAGTTATCTAAATCAGCAGTTGGCAACCTTTCGGACCTCATGGACCAGTAAAGTCACAATTTTAAATCCCACAGACCACTATCATGAATTTTTTTAAATGATACAAAATCTGTAGAATAATGATCATAAAAGTTTAATTTTACTATATTAATATGAAACTCGCTTGTTTAATTATGTGACCAGTGAATCAGCACCAGAACGGTGATGCCTTTGTTAGGATTGACACCACCGTATCCTTTCAGGCAGATACAGAAACCTTATTGGCTGCTGTTCCGAATTTTGCACAAGCAGTTGCATATGTAGACACTAGGGGACCAAAATGGAGATGGCCTGAGAGACAGTGTGGCTTAAAGAAGTGCACACTACAACTTAATTATAAAGGAAAAAATACCTGTTTATTTTTTCCTTTATATTTATGTAAATTATTTACACATATATACAAGATAACAGAGTTCCATTATAGCGTTAAGAAATGAATAAAGCTTATATAGCATAACATAATTGAGTATTGAAGTTAACAGGTTTCTAGCCAAAAGAGAGAGAGAGAGAGCTTACATTCTTATGTGCGACGCTACCTACCTTAATCAGTCAAATTGGCTTGATTGAAGTCTGGAAGTCACAAAACTCCTGATGACAGGGTGGATAGGTTTCTTAGTGAACAGAGTTAAGCTGCTTGATGATACAAGTTCACAATTGAATGTTCGTTTCTAATGCGTCTACAGAAAGGACAGCCAAAGGGATCAGCGATGGAACACTCATGTGAAAAAAAGGAGGTCAGCGAACTCCCTGTGTCAGTTCCAATGTTTGTCTTTTATTTTGGGGTCTCTCTCTCCCTTTTGATTTTGATGCTCTTTTTAGGCAATGTTAAAGTTTTGACCAATAGATAAATTTTGGATGAAAGTTCCTGATGACACATACATTCAGATGATGTGTCACTTTTGGAAAGGAAGTAAAGCTGGAGAAAGATGCAATCACATTCATTTTTTATTAAGTGTTGAGAAAATTTTTCTTTATAGAATATGTGAAATTTAAGCATTATTCTAAACAAATGTGATATATTTTGTTGTAAATAATTAAAATTTCCATCTCATCCGGTCTCATAATTACAACAAATTAATGCAAGCCTACAGTTCATTGCTGCTTGTTTGAAATAAATTTATGGATTCTTAGCACTTTCCACGAAGGACGACAATCGCACTCACAATATTGTTTTATTATTCATTATTTATTGATAACAGTCACTTCATATTTGGATTTAGATTCGAATAAATATCCCCAATAAGTGTAAAAAAGCAACTAAGAATTTTCCATTTCTTTTGTAATACTTCATGTAACCCTCAGTTGATCAATGCCAAAATTTCTCCATGGACCATCCAAATTTTCTCATGGACCATCAATGGTCCAAGGATCACCGGTTGCTGACTGCTGCTCTAAATGAACCCAAAGGCTGTTGTGGTTTTGTTTTTATAGATTAAACTAGCAGATAAGCCTGGCGTTGCTTGGGCAAAAAGTAACGATAGCGAAAATTAAGATTATTACATTACAGCCAATCTTACTTGTTTTCACAGAATGCAAGAATTAGGTTCCCCTATTTCCAGACTAATTAGAAAACTTTTAGATGGGTCTAAAATTATGTTCGATTTCCTGCAAAAACACAAAAAACTGCATCTACAACTGTAAATCTTGCATGTTGCTTTCTCTTAACACTTCCATTGTTGAAGCCTTAATCATGCCACACTGAAATGCTTGTATACATGCACAACATCTATCGTAGGATAAATGTACTATGCCAGAAACCTTCACGAGAATGTATTAAACAATTTCCCAAAGTTTCATGGCAATCGGATAAATGGTATAGTAATGCATGAGGACACACAGACACACATTCATTTATATATATATATATAATAGATTAAAAGTTACTACAATAAAAAGACTCTTAGGCAAATGCAA
The DNA here is from genome assembly GCF_000671375.1 of Centruroides sculpturatus. Lineage (NCBI taxonomy): Eukaryota > Metazoa > Arthropoda > Arachnida > Scorpiones > Buthidae > Centruroides > Centruroides sculpturatus. The sequence goes on along the minus strand of NW_019385143.1, from coordinate 426,321 downwards.
GCAAACAAATTTATCAGATTTTATCTAAAATTACATAAAAGGATAATATGAAAAATGTAGAAAAAAATCATGATGTTGCCAATACTTCAGATTAAGGTCAACAGTACAGCTCAGAAGATGACGTTTTGCCAAAAAGAGGCATACTGAATAGACATTTGCGAAGCATGTAGAATTTTTTCTAGGCAACCCACATATAAAATGTTATAAACAAAAATATCAAACTATTTATCAATTATACCCTGTTTGAGATGCCACTGCTTAAGCTTATGGTTGTCGTGGAGTTGCACATTGAATGGCAAACACACACAAAGCAGGCTGTTTAGTCACAAAAGAGATAATCACATGTTAGTAATAAGACATCTTTGCTGTATCACGTGATACCTGCAAGATATATTAAAAAAAAAAAAATCCATAAGAAGAATAAGTTGTCCGGAAATGCGCTGGACATGTAGTCAAACAACCAAATACTGTATTGTCAAAGCAAAATCATGTGACATGCTGTGTACACATCTGCCATCCAACACACAGCTCCACAACAATGACAAGCTTAACCAATGATGTCTCAAACAGGGCAGTCAGTAAGTAGTCCCATGATTTTTTGTTTATAGCACTTTATACGCGGGTCACCTGGAAAAAATTTTACATGTTTTGCAAATGTCTATTGAGTATGCCTCCTTTAAAAAAAAAGGTAAGAAAAAAAAAACCCACATGTTCCCTTAAGGTAAATATTTACCAGTTGACCTCTTGTGAATGTTGGATTAGAAGGACATAAATTTTGTTTGTCTATTAAACCCTTTTTAGTGATTACCAAAATAAATTTTTTTTTCATGACAAGTATAGAACAAACTTTATTTTCAGTAAAAGTCCATCCTTACTACATAGGGCGTTTTTTCTAATTTTGCTCTCTTAAGACACCTCTCTAATAGATGTGTCCTAAAAACAGAAATTTTTAGAGGAAACACGTATAATAAGAGCTATAAGCAAAAATGCATCGGATTACTTACTGACTGCAAGGTGGAAGCTACCATTGCTTAACCTTGTTCACATTGCGGATTAGCATGTTGGACGGCAGATGCTTACAATTCGTATCACATGACCCGATTTCGACATCACTCGATCACATACTTGTTATTGATACTAGTGTATTCAAGAACTACCATGAATCAATAACTAGTAATGTTAAACAATCAGCGGCCTGCCGGCGACTCCCCTCTGGGAGGAGTCTGTTGGGAGCACAAATAGCCGCAACCGTCGCCATGACAGTGCACATAAACATAAATTGATAAAATTTTACCTATTATTGTTATTAACTCATTTAATATGACCAGTAACATAATAATAAGTCATTTCTAATTACACAATACGTACTATAGTATATTATGATATATCATGTGATCGGACAGCACCGAGAAACGTCACGACACTCTTCGTATGCGTTCACTATACAATGAGCCGCTCCACGACGAAAACAAGCTTAAGCAATCATGGCTTTCACCATGCAGAGTCAGTAAGTAATCCAACGAGTTTTCGTTTATAGCTCTTAGTAAATGCGTCACCCCAAAAAATTTCTGTGTTTAGGACACGTCTATTAGTGAGGTGTCTTAAAAGAGCAAAATTAGAAAGAAATGCCCCATGTATAAAGGATGAACTTTTACCTTATTTTCATATATAAATTTTGCTTTTTGTTTTACAACACACCATAAAAAATATCAAAGCCCAAAAAAACATTAAGGGAATGACTACTGGTTCAATTACTCTATATATATATGAATCTATTCTTGTGTTATAGACTTACTAACTAAGAACTACTGTATTATATTGAAAAGCAATTCTTAATGACTAATTAGTGTATATCTACCTAGACATTCATCTAACCTATTTATTAACAAACCTTTGCAGCTCTTGTCAATCTATCTCCAGATTCTCCTACACAGATATTAAGACATAATTTGCGAATTCGCACTTCTCTCATTGGATTCTTTTCTTTATCTTTATTAGGTGTTTCCTTTTGTCTTTCCTGAAATCAAAAATTTTCTTCATCATATATATTTTAATAATATGTACCTTAAAATACTTTAAACTATAAATAGAATTCTATCAAAGCATCTTAATTGCAATCTGTGTAAAAATTTCTAACTGAAAATGTCTAAAAATGTTTTATTTCATTTCATAACACATGTTACACGAAGAAAAAAATCTCTTCGTAAAACACAAGAAAAAGATCGTATATTACGTATTGAACATTTAATAATATGTTTTAAACATTATGAAACGTGGATTAAAAACGATTAAAATACGAAAACCCACCTTCGTCATTTTCACTTTTTCGTTTGGTCCTCAAATCCCGATCTCGTGCACGTATCTATTGTTGAGATTGCTAACAAATGACGTCATTGGTGTAAATTCCCAAATATCGCCAAAACATAAAATAATTAACAAATATATTATTTTCTGATATTAAATGATTAATTTTAAATTTCTTATAAGAAAATATATATTAATTTATTTAAAAATATTAATTTGCTGCTGTAAAAAAATACAGTAAGTTGAGACAAGTTGCTAGGTTTTTTATATTTTTCAATTTTTTTTTTCTGAATATACTCTACGAGCACAGAGAGCCTTTCTTCACACTTATTATAGATTTGGCAGAATCACACTACGGTCGCCGGATGTTGACAAATAAGACCCAACATATCCAGGACAGGATCGTCCATGAAAAATTTCTGAGTTGTTCGTCCGAATTCGCTCTGGGGATTCGGGATCGAATCCGGACGAGTCGAAAAATCTGTAGGAATTTTTCGGGGGTGATCCGATTGGATATGTTGGAACACCACTGAATTATTGGTTCAGCCAGATCCCCACAATGAGCGACCGGGAGGTGAGGGATGGGGCCGGACATATCCAGACAGACCACCCCGAAAAGTTCCTGGGGATTTTTCGACCCGTCCGTATTCGATCCCGGATCCCCAGAGCGGTAGGCTGCCACCATAGCTGCTCGGCCATGCAGCATATTAATTAGCCTAATTTAAGGACTGAAATTCCCAAAATTTCCTTAATTTTCAAGTGTGATTATCCATTACCAAAAATTTACAAGGATACCTATAGCCAGAGCCGTAACTAGGGCATGGACAATGTGGCCCCCGCCATAGGAGCCGATTTAATTAATAATAAAGGCACCAACGAGAAAGTTTCGAAATAATATGTATTCGAAATTAATAACACAAAAAAATTTTTATATTTATATTTATCTAAATGTCATTATATAATTTTTTATAATAGCATTTTTTATAATAAAATTATTTTTTTAATAATAAAAATTAAAAAGGCGCCATTTTTATTCTTGGCCATAGGCGTCCAAAGTCCTAGTTACGGCTCTGCCTATAGCTAATGTCAACCAGTGGCCGAATACTGGTACAGTACTTGAACGAGAGTTTATGCCTCGCCAACACGTGCAACTAAATATCCAGATGGCACAACGCGCTGATTGGTTAGCTGAATGACGTCAACCCATCGAAATAGGAAATGCTGATCGATTATATTTTGTGGTCGTTAGAAGTCATGCCGAAATATATTATTTTTTTTAGTTGTAATATGGAGTGAGTATAAAGTGAAAATACAATATAAAGTTTAGTTTGCATGTTTTGTTAAATNAAAATTTTTATATTTATATTTATCTAAATGTCATTATATAATTTTTTATAATAGCATTTTTTATAATAAAATTATTTTTTTAATAATAAAAATTAAAAAGGCGCCATTTTTATTCTTGGCCATAGGCGTCCAAAGTCCTAGTTACGGCTCTGCCTATAGCCAGAGTCGGTAGATTAATCTACCGACTCTGCTATAGCTAATGTCAACCAGTGGCCGAATACTGGTACAGTACTTGAACGAGAGTTTATGCCTCTCCAACACGTGCGACTAAATATCCAGATGGCACAACGCGCTGATTGGTTAGCTGAATGACGTCAACCCATCGAAATAGGAAATGTTGATCGATTATATTTTGTGGTCGTCAGAAGTCATGCCGAAATATATTATTTTTTTTAGTTGTAATATGGAGTGAGTATAAAGTGAAAATACAATATAAAGTTTAGTTTGCATGTTTTGTTAAATTTATAGGAGTAAGTTTAAAATGGTTTTATCGTTGTTGTGGCTCNGAGCCGAGAGAAAATTTCCGTGATCTATTGCGGTAGCTACAGGAATTTCTCCTAAATTATTTTTTATATTAATATTAGGTCTAGCTAAAAGAACAATTTCCATGGCTTCCAAATCTTCTTTTTTCCCCATTGCGATTATATGAAGAGGCGTATTTCCCAATTTATCTTTTAATTCTAAATCACATCTCGGTACCATCTCTTTTAGTATACTATGCAACGTCGATGTGTTGATATTCTTCCCAGAAGTACAAACTTTACATAAAATATGTATGGGTGTGCTTTCAGTCATTTTATCTTGTATGTTGTAATTTGCATTTCTTCGTTCCAGAAATAACTGTACTATTTCTTGATTGAAAACTTTTGGGTTAACAGATACATGGAGAGCCGTGATACCCTGAATATTGGTAAGGTTGACGTCTGCATGAGCTGCTAATAAAACCTTGACGATTTCTACATGCCCCAAATTGGTTGCTTCGATCAACGGCAATTTTCCCGTTGCTATATCTTGCGCATTGGCATTTATCCCTGCCTCAAGAGATCTTCGTACTTGCTCCACGTTATTATGCCGAATAACTTCATGAAATTCTCTGATTTTACTATCTAAATCTGTTCGGTGTATTTTATCCTCCAAACTTAAATGCTGGCGACAAGCGATCTTTCCCTTAACAATCGTATGGTCTTGAAAATTTCTACTCTCCTGAATATCTGCAATGGAATCGCCTCTTTTTCTGTTTGTGACGTTGTTAAGAGACATCCTTTACCGAATACGAAATTTAATTTCTAAATTGAGGGTCTCTATAGTCGTAAACTATACTAGACCTACAATCCGGAGATGTCGTTTGTTGGAAAGACAATAACGTTGTTTGTCATAATTAAATTTTAACAATAAAAAGGATTTTAACTGCACTTAATCTAAAACTAAAAGTATTCTGCGGTCTTATTTAATAAATGTAAATTACGATTGACTGATTCGGTTGCATTTAATGTATATGTTATATATATATATATATATATACAGTATATATATATTTACATGTAATTCTTTATTTGTTAAAATAAATTATATACATTTAGCTTAGAAATAAAATAATTTATTTAAATAATTCCACGTGCATAATTTCAGTACAAGCAGTGGTATTAAGAATGAGATTACTACTTTCTCATTAACAAAAATGAGGTCCTAAAAACATAAACAAAAATAGAATAAAAATACACAACATAAACTCCGAATAATAGTCTCTTACAATAGTTAAAAATAAAAGAGGCTAGATAGATAAAACTCCGTTAACAGCGCTGTTAAAACGTGTAAAAATTCAGTCGAATAATATTAAATATAAAGAATAATTACCTAATTTCTTTTCTTGGCGCTAGCAATAAAAATATCAATTTAATTTATAATGTCGATAGTTTTTAATAATTTTATCAAATACAGTAGTTTAAGTTGCAATTTCAGAGGAACGTTCATCATATCAGCGATTGAGAAGCCATTGATTTCTATCATTTTTATAACCTCGAAACAAACTCGACTAATTTTTTTGAATAAACTGAATTTAATAATAAAGTAAAACTGAATATTATAATAGAATGTAACAAAAAATTAATATGATTAAAAATTACTTCACAGAATGACAATGCCACAATAAATAATTGCTCGTTCTATTTTTACTTTCCTCCGCTCTGTTATAAATAACAGAAGGAAAGTATGCAGTGACGTGACGTAGCGTGGGTGTCAGCCGCCCGGGGCGAAGGAAAATTTCGCCGCCCCCTTATTTAGGTATCTCAATTTAAAAGACAAAAATTCAGTTTCGTCACAGAATAAGTAATGAAAAATTCCGTACTCATTTCAATTGGTCCGAATCGTAGGTGCGACAAAAATATGAAATGAAATGGTTCAAATTTTTACAAGATATTATTTATTGTGAAATTTTGCCGCCCCCACTACGCTACGCCACTGAAAGTATGGCAATCTGTGAAAAAATAACCCCCAAGATTTTTTACATTATTGGACTCGGGAGATCTTGAAACGTCGAGAAATGCAGAAAAAAAAACAATTTTTTTTTTCTGTTTGTGTGGATGTTAGTGTATGTGTGTGTTTGTGGCGCGATTTTGTTCACTTTTCCGACTTTTCCGGCAACATAGAGGCGCCATCTGTTATAATATTTTATTAAAATCTTTTTATATTTTTAGCCATTATAAAATGCCAATAAACTTAATTTCGAGGGTAGGGATGGTTTTTATAATTAAAAAAAAATTGTAAATGTTACTAACGAGTGAAGTAGCAATTAAGTCTGACCCTATTCCAGATTTGACACACGATCCCCTTTATCTCTCCCCCTGTCGACATTTAACCACTAAAATTTAACATCATCTATCGCCCTAATACACAAACCTCCCTGCAAAATTTCAGAAATTTTCGGCAAAAATCACAGGAGTTATTAAATTTCAAACAGGGTGAATAAAATCGTGCCACAAATACACACATACACTAGTTACTAACATCCATGCAAACAGAAAAACCCCAATTTTTTTATTATTATTCTCGACGTTTCAAGATCTCCCGAGTCAAATCTTGGGGATTATTTTTGACGGATTGCTATACGTTCCTTCTGTTATTTATAACAGAGCGGGGAAAGTAAAAATAGAACGAGCAATTATTTTGTGGCATCGTCATTCCGTAAAGTAATTTTTATTCGCCCCGCGCGACTTATCAAGATTCCCTGATTCCAATAATATTAAAATCTTCGGGATTATTTTTGACCGATACCCGATAGTAAAAATAGAACGAGCAATTATTTATCGTGACATCGTCATTCCGGGCTGTTATAAATATATTTAATTTAAAGTATATTCTCGCCACCTCAAATTAATAGTGACTTGTCCCTGTTCATTATACTTTTCCTTTAACGATAAAGTCGTACCAGTGGCAATAGGGTCCAACGCCATTCGGGAAACATTTTGAATTGAAATAACGTAATTTCCGGTTTGCATCGGAACTCGTGTATAGTTAATCGGGGCCTTCCATCCCTAAGGTATTCACGTCTGGTCTCTTTATAGATTTCGTGAAACGTTAGAACATTAATTAAATACGGAGATGTAAGAAAATGCTACGAGGATTCTGCTACTCTAAAAGATAACATAGTTCCTATAAAATTGGTTCCTTTTATTGAGATTTGACAGCATCCAAATAACATATAAAATTATATCTAAATGAATTTATCGCTTAAAAGCTGGCTTTGATTAAAAAACTTTACTAATAATAAGATCGGTCCTCATCCTCTGTATCACTCATTCCCATTTCATTAACAACGGATGAATTCATTTCTTCATGGCTGTGATTCTTATTCGCGATTCGGGAAGAGACAACCGAACTACTTCCGGAGATATCGGCTCCTATAGAAAATCTGAACATATTTCTGAGTGAAGCCATTCAAGTGTAATGTGTTTTAACACAAACTGATGACACATAAAAATAAAAGCATCTATTATGAATTTCTAACTTTATTAATTCTCAGGAATTAAACTTTTCGTTTTAATGGCAACGAAAGAGAAATGTACAAAATGAAATTTCATATATTTAATCACGTGATTTCATATTAAATGTAATTTCATCACAATGAATTACAATAATTTTTAACAATAAGCTGCGTCTAACAATATTCTATTGTTGCGATTTCCAAGCGAAAATGATGCGCTGCCTAAAGAAGTTTTTTTTGCGAATGCGAAGTAATAAGGAGAAGAAGAAAGGGTAAATTTCTTCATTAATTACATTTACAATTGAGATTTATTTAATATTAATTACGATATAATCGAATTTCCTTACAGGAGAGATGATGATGCTGAGCCAAGTGGTCAGCAAGTTACAGATTGTCCTACAAAGGTAAGATATTACTCTTTGTCTAGGAAAATCAACGTTATTTATAACTAAGATTGAGTTAGTCTTTATTTTTCTAAAGAAGTTTTAAATACTTTTTTCCGATAACGTTACAAGCGTAAACGACTTTTATTATTGATTTTTCTTAGTTGGACGAAAATTGTCTTGGAACAAATTGTCTCCATTCAAATAGAGAGGATTCACAGTTCCAGACAAAGAAAAGAAAATTTATAGAATTCTGCAGGAATGCATTCTATAAATTCTGTTGTTGTTGTCGTATGTCGGGCGAGATTTCCGATTCACGGGTAAGTTCTCGTTCTTTATACAATCCTCTAATTTAAAGAAGTTAATAATTAAAAGATTCTGCGATTTTAGAACTGCGAATTGGAAAATAATCCGGCACGTTCTCAAATTCGACTTGATTCATCGAAATATGATGAACACATTCTTAATGAAAATTACGAGTTTAAAGAAATAGGAAAGGGAAATTTCGGTACAGTTTTTTTGGCTCGGTGTAAAAATTCGGATGAAAAAGTGGCTTTGAAAGTCGTCAAGATGAAGCGCTTTTGTCTCGCACAGGTATGCTTTAAGCTTTGTTTCGATTGTAATACGGCGTTTATTAAATTATTCTTGACTTCAAAAGTCATCAATTCACACATCATTTATGTTATTACACGTTTATCAAAATTTATTTAATTATTGATGATGCACTAAGCTATGTTCTATAGACATTAATTAGAAATATCTACAGAATATTCTTAGTTTAGTGTATATTAAGAAAATGTCTTTATTTATAGAGGCGCGAGATAAAGAAAGAAAAAACTGCGTGGACGTCCGCATCGAGCCATCCCCATATTGTGACGTTAATAAGTTATTTCAAAATGAATACAAGGTAAATTTTAACCTTTTTTCATTTGAGTTATTGGCAATACNAAAACAGAGAATCGTACGTATATAAACTTATATATATATTTACAGTATTTATACAGCTAACCCTTGATTAACGCAGTTAATTAATCCCTCGATGCTACCACGTATTGTATATCAAAATCACGTTAATCAAATACAGTGATACTTCGGTACTCGACCGAACAATCACGACCCACTAGAACAAATTTTCGGTTAATAACAAATATTTTAATTTTAATTTTGTGATTAGTAAAAATGTTTTCTGTGATAAAAATGAGTAAGTAATTTAAAAATAAAATAAAACTTTCGAGTTTCCTTGGGGATTAGAAAAGGACAATCCGACGACAAAAGGGGGGACGTGCCCCAAGTGCTTCAATATATGGGATCCCTGATTGGCGTGTATTTATCATGGAATTTTTTGTTGCTGTTCTTCTTATTCTTCTTTACTTTTTCGAAAGTAAAGTTCTGAATCTTTTGCAAATTAGGCTAAATGATAAAAATATAACAAAAAATATTAATATACATGACTAGGGCCTCTCAATTGGCATTGTCAAAATAATTTTCATAGAAAAGATTTCGTAGCTTAGAACAAACAGGTATGCAGAGTTCGACTTTCTTCTTCTCAAGCATATTAAGGTAGCACATTTATAGTAACCTTTCTAATGGCATCAAATCAAAACTATACTTGTCCATGTCAGTATTTTTTGTTGATCTTTCAGTATTCTTTTTCCTCGTGGACTTCACAGGCCCTCCACAAGTATCCATCTCGTTGATGACCACATACATTAAAAAGAAAACGAAAATTTTTTTATTTTAAGACATTTAAAATATTTTTTAATATATCGGATGATTCAGAAATCTTTTGACATAGCAGTCATTTGTGTTACTGTGTTAATAATAAATATGTGAAGTGAATAACAAAAACAAAAATAAAACAATCCATACTAAATTTTTAAAACTTCAGTTCGCTATTATATTAAAAAATTAAAAAAACTTTTCATTCTTGGCACTACAAATGGCTATTACGTCGAAGAATTTCTGGATCATCCGGTAGATTAGAAGTGAAAATATGATATTATTTCTGACCAGTAATTATCAGTATTTGTTCTCTTTACGACACACTTGCTAGCTTTGCAGTACAAAATAATAACTATTTACAGAGTAATCAATATCATTAAATATAATTTATTGTTATCTTTATTCGTACAGCTTCTAGTCTTTTTTTTCTATTTAGGATTTTATTCTTTTATAGCTACGTAATTTTTAGCTATTAATCCGGACTTATCATACCACAATTTCTGAGGAAACTTAACTTGTTTGTTTTCTTTTTATTTATTAGTAAAATCTAAACACCAAGATGTATTGTACTGTACATTTCGGGGTTTTTTTTTTTATCCTTCTTCAGTTGGAATACTACATTTGGGTCTAATAATTGTGAATTATAGTACAAGACAATCTGTTTATAAAATTGTACTGTTAAAAATGAAGAAAATCTTGTTTAATACAGAAAAATGTTTTAAAATTTTAAATTAATGTAAATTAAATTTTAGAATTCCGTTTAACAAAATATAAGTAACGGTGTATGAAAAAGTTCTTTATTATATAAATTCTATTAGATCCAAATGTAATGAACCAACTGAAGAAGGGTAAAAACCCGATATCTTAGAGCAGGGGTCGCCAAACTTTTTTGATCGTTCACCCTCTACAACTTTTCGAAACCTCACATCGACCACACCAAAAAGTTTGTTACAAGCAGAAAAAAAAGAAAAAAAAAAAGCTCTTACTATTTTAATATATATCTTTTAATTTTACATTTTTTACATAGGTTAATAATAATTTTTGTAACTGACAATCAATGAAACGATAATCCTTGATAATCCTTGGCAAGATTAACAATATTCAATTCAAAATTTGTAAGTTTTAAGTCTTTTCATCGACCCCCCAAAAATGTTATATCGACCCCTGAGGGTCGATATAGACCACTTTGGCGACCCCTGTCTTAGAGTTTACTAAGAAATAAAAGAAATAAAAAACCTAAAAACCTAAGTTTCCTCAGAAATCGGTATGGTATGATAAGTCCGGATTAATAGCCGAAAAATACATAGCTATAAAAGAATAAAACCCTAAAGAAAACAATTTATTGTAATTTAAATATTTTATTTATCATTGTATAAAAGAATTTTTATTCTTCAGATAGCTAAATAATTTATTTAGATTTTAGAGCAAACATATTAAAAAATTCCATCATACATCATGTGCCAATAGTAAGTTCATTGCAAAAAAATATTTAAAACAAGCCAAAAAATTCGGATTTTACATAAAACTGTGATCTGTTTCTTGTTATTTTATATAACTTTAATAGTAGTTATAATAGTTAATAATAGTTTAATATAACTTTATTGGAATGAAAATTAATAACATATTTGCAAAAAATTTGTAAATACAGTAAACAATTGTTAATATGTGTTTATGGTAAAAGAAGTTATCCTCGAGTCATATTTTTATGTTTCTAAGAATCATAAAAATAAAAATCGCTTAATTGTGCTAATGTTAAAATGACAATTTAAGTTATTGCATTTGCAAAATATAGCTACAGTATGCGTGGACCAAAATTAGCCGCGAAGTATGATAGATAACAGGCAGCTATCGCAAAACTGTGACATTCATTTTTGATTACTTGGGAAAAGGTAACGTGTGTGCTTTCTTTTCTTATTTATCGTTCCACCTCTAAATTGCCATTCTTTGAAGGTATTAATTCTTATGAGTCTTTGACATTGGTATCCTGGATTGTGGTTATCATCGCGAACTCGCTCATTGCAGTTAGGCCGACATTGCTCGACACACTCGAAATAGGCAGATTATGGGCTCCCTGCAATAATGTTTCTAATTTTCCAAGAAATGAAGTCCACATTGGATGTCAAAAATATATATTTGCCGTAAATAGTTTTTTCCTCGTTACAGTACTAAAATTATTACTGCACCATTCTTATTTTTAGGATTTCAGGGATTTAGTTTCTATTGCCTCTTGTCTATCTCAGTGTTGTATCTGTTACTGTAAAAGTCCGAAGTCTGGTAAATCTTAGAAACTACCGTTAAATCCGATATTTACGGTATTGACTAGTAAAAGTCCGAAATCCCTGATAAAATGTCCACATTTTGGATTTTTACCAAGAGATTCTGGTAACTGTCCGAATTTACCACCGGCTCGGGTGAAAAATATATTGATATGTACTGTACCTGATTTAATAATAGGTGTATAAAAGTTATTTTCATAACTTTTGTAATACCCTTTATTCTGACAATGATAGAGAATTTTTAACCACGTTCTTCAATGTTTATATGGCATGTGGGATGATATAAAGATAGTTCATGAAAAATCGTGGCACAGCCAGTCTCAGGATTAGTTGAACATGCAAACCAGGACACCGGAAAATATGTTATCAACTTTCATGAAAATAAATAAAAGTTCAAAATGATCTGGAGACTTGAGTTTATTCGAGCAATGAAGAATAGAGCTTATCATGAGCGGATCAAATGTTCACCATATAAAGCTATGTTTGGTGTTCCAATGAAATGGGTACTGCCCGCTCAGTTGTTCCACATGATTTAGACCAGTGACGTAGCGTGGGTGTCAGCCGCCCGGGGCGAAGGAAAATTTCGCCGCCCCCTTATTTAGGTATCTCAATTTAAAAGACAAAAATTCAGTTTCGTCACAGAATAAGTAATGAAAAATTCCGTACTCATTTCAATTGGTCCGAATCGTAGGTGCGACAAAAATATGAAATGAAATGGTTCAAATTTTTACAAGATATTATTTATTGTGAAATTTTGCCGCCCCCACTACGCTACGCCACTGAAAGTATGGCAATCTGTGAAAAAATAACCCCCAAGATTTTTTACATTATTGGACTCGGGAGATCTTGAAACGTCGAGAAATGCAGAAAAAAAAACAATTTTTTTTTCTGTTTGTGTGGATGTTAGTGTATGTGTGTGTTTGTGGCGCGATTTTGTTCACTTTTCCGACTTTTCCGGCAACATAGAGGCGCCATCTGTTATAATATTTTATTAAAATCTTTTTATATTTTTAGCCATTATAAAATGCCAATAAACTTAATTTCGAGGGTAGGGATGGTTTTTATAATTAAAAAAAAATTGTAAATGTTACTAACGAGTGAAGTAGCAATTAAGTCTGACCCTATTCCAGATTTGACACACGATCCCCTTTATCTCTCCCCCTGTCGACATTTAACCACTAAAATTTAACATCATCTATCGCCCTAATACACAAACCTCCCTGCAAAATTTCAGAAATTTTCGGCAAAAATCACAGGAGTTATTAAATTTCAAACAGGGTGAATAAAATCGTGCCACAAATACACACATACACTAGTTACTAACATCCATGCAAACAGAAAAACCCCAATTTTTTTATTATTATTCTCGACGTTTCAAGATCTCCCGAGTCAAATCTTGGGGATTATTTTTGACGGATTGCTATACGTTCCTTCTGTTATTTATAACAGAGCGGGGAAAGTAAAAATAGAACGAGCAATTATTTTGTGGCATCGTCATTCCGTAAAGTAATTTTTAATTATATTAACTTTTTCTTAAATTTTATTTTTATAATATTATTAGCGGGATTGCGGCCGAAGTTTTTATCTCTAAAACATGAACGTCGAACGTCTTGTAAAAAGCGCTCGATGTTCGACGTTCACGCATATGAAAACTTCGGCCGCAACCTTGCTATTAGTACTGTATAATTATTTAGTTATATAATAAAATGAATTATAATTTTATTATACTAAATATACTTAATAACTAGTATTAAAATTAATTTTAATATTTGAATTACGAGGTGCTGGAAAGTTTCTGTGAAATAGCTGTAATAATTAAATTAAATTAATCATTATAAAATTGCTGTGGCCAATATATAGACAAAACAAGAAAAATATGGAAAATGTAGAGAAGTGGACGCAGGAAAAATTAACTGACAGAGATAAACGAAAGGTTTTCTTCCTTAGAGAAAAACAAGTAAATTAGCAGCTATCTACTAGAGAGGTAGCTGCTGATTTAAAAAAATACAGTATATGTCTCATCAGACGATGTGGTGATGATGTGTTAATTAATAACAACATAAAATACCGAAAAACGAAAGTGATACCTAATTTGATACCTGTTCACAAGCAAGAAAGACTTCAATAGGCTAAATCTGTCACGAGCTGGATCAAAGAGTGGGAAAAAGTTGTTTTCTGATGAAAAAAGAATTTAGATGGACCAGAAAGTTATAGACATTATTGGCATGATGTAAAAAGATAAGTCCAAAGTTAGGATGAGTAGTCAGTTAGGAGGTGGCAGTGTAATGATTTGGGATGCTTTTGAATTCAATAGGAAAACTGATATTGTCATTAATGAATAAATAGATTCTTCAGAATATCAGGATATATTAAAAAAATAATTTAAATGCATTTAGATCTTGATGGAAGTAATTGGATATTTCAACGAGACAATGCTTCATTCCATGCACGAAAATCAACTAAGATCTGGTTTATTAATAGGAAAAAATTTCGAAGTTCAACAATTTGTTTTTATGATGGTGTTTCTAAAAAACCAATAACCAAATCTTTTTACATGTGTTTTGGAAATGTCTATCATATATGTCTCGATTTTAAATAAAATTAAGAGGGAAAACATTGATGTATTGCTGAAACATAAATACCGCATTGTTTAATATAAATATCCACATCAATTCGTAGCCATATTATTGGCCATATTATAGCCAATTGTTTACATTTCACTAGCGCCACCACAAAATGCGGTGGCAGCCATGGATGAGGATAGAGAAAACGAAGCTTATATATAAATTTATAAATATACATAGTTAATAATCAAGTTTTTATTTATTATATTGTTATGTTGTCAGCATGAATTTTTAATAACACAAAAGTTTTATCATATTTGACAAAAAAGAAAAAAACTATAACTGGCAAGTGGCAACGTGTGTAGGAAACGAAGATGGCGGCTTCCAATACTAACCAAGAAGAGATAACAGATGATACAATTAATAAAAAAATCGAACCTGGAGTTGTTTATTTAAGTTACATACCTCCCTATATGACTGTTAAACAAATCAGAGAGTATTTTTCAAAATTTGGTGAGATTGGAAGGATTTATTTGCAACCAGGTAAGACGTTGACTAGAATATAGTTTTAAGGACTAACTAATGCAGTTGCACAATTGCAGATGTGAATGATACTGTTTGGACCTTAACAGAATTGTAGAGCATGCCCATAGGAGCAAAAACGTCAAAGGAACCATACCTCTACATGTAACTCTTTGTGAGATAGGCTATAGCTCCGAAATCAGCCTACTTTCGGGATGCGATCAGCAATCGTGCCATGCACTCTGCTAAGACTATTGCATTTAACTATTCAGCCCAGCTTGACTGTTCATGAAGTACTTGATGTTAAATATTGTTTGGGGATATGGGGGAAAGCCCCCACATGGGCACTGAAGTGTGAGTGATAGCAAGCACTGAAATGCATGGTTATGTACAAAGTGTCGATTAAAGCTTGCTGTCACAAGCCTTGACTGACACAGAGCATGAAGAATTGGCAGTAGTACTGGTTCAAAGTAGAAACTGTTTCCAGTCAGTAAAAGAGCACTGGTCATCATGCCTAAAACATAACTTGCTTACAAACATGACAGCCACAAGAAGATGGTGACTGGAACTGCTGCTGTTGGGGTTTTACATTTGGAGGCAAATATCTTTCAAAGGGTTGCATGTTGGACTTTTCTTTACTCTTTACCAAAAACTATTGGTAGGATGTCTGATCACTGTGTTGGGCTGTTTGTTAAACAGGCCATAGGCTTAGTGGAATGTGCAGCGACTCCCTGTAGTGCCTCAAAGTAAGCTAATTTTGGGGATTAAATATAGTGGTATGATTCCTTTGACTTTTTTGCTCCTATAGACGTGATTTACAGTTCTGTTAAGATCCTAAGTGTCATTCACATCTGCAATCTTACTCCAGTATCTCTGCATGCATGGTTATGTAATTGATATTGTGTTTTCATATTTCTACAGTGATTGTCATCAACTATTTTAAATGAGATGTACATTCTCTTAATTCAAATAAACAACAGCATCACCACCATCATTTTGACACCATATTAGAAATGGAAAATGACTATTTTCCATTGATATTAGTATGCATATACAACATATCGTTGGTGCACAAGAATAGTGACACAACTCAAAAATTTCCAATTTCGAGTTTATTGTAGAAATGTATAGCAAACTCCCCATATTTTTATGTTGAAGAACGAACACTAATATTTATTTCCAAAACAGATTTGAAAATTTTAAAAATCCAAGATCATGACAAAGCCTTGTAAGAAACAAGAAACTTTTAAATGGCTGTTCTGGAAGATCTATTTTTTTGAGTTGTGTCACTATTCTTGTGCACCAACGAAATCATCTTTAGTTATAAAAATATATGGCTATAAAAACTATGGCTATCCTTCTGGGAGTGAGTCCTGCACTTCCAGTAGTTGTCCGTCAAATCCTCAATTATAATTTGTCCTGTGAACAGACTCTGTATTTTTGATATTTTTCAAATAACATTTTGTTGACAGTATTTCTGTTCTAAAATTCTTTATTTCTAAAATATGAATGCATTTATGTTCTAGTAATCAATAAAGTAAATTCCAAAAAGAAGTCAGAACTTGCATTGTTCCATAATGAAGTTACATAAGTACTTCTATGTTACTACATTTCACTATACCTTTAAAATGCAGTCTACTTTTGTCAGTTCTCTAACGTTTTCGGTCTAATTTATAGACCTTCTTCAGGATTGCTACATTTCACTATACCTTTAAAATGCAGTCTACTTTTGTCAGTTCTCTAACGTTTTCGGTCTAATTTATAGACCTTCTTCAGGATTGATGTAAAATATTTTTCGGTCTATAAATTAGACCGAAAACGTTAGAGAACTGACAAAAGTAGACTGCATTTTAAAGGTATAGTGAAATGTAGCAATCCTGAAGAAGGTCTATAAATTAGACCGAAAACGTTAGAGAACTGACAAAAGTAGACTGCATTTTAAAGGTATAGTGAAATGTAGTAATTAATTAATGCAGTTAGAGATTTAGTAAGTACTTCTATGTTTTTGAAGAAGTAGAAATACCCTTGTATGGTTTTCAAAGAGAATTTTGTTTATTTTTAACTTATAAAATAGCTTATGCCCCTCATTTCAGACAAAGTTATCTGAAATGAGTCCCTAACTGTTACAATATATGGTGACAGGACTGATATTGGTCATCCTTAAAGCTATGTTCAAACCAAAATACTCTCATATTTGTAAATCTGAAGGATCTTATTCATTTATTTATATGCATATGTATATATATTTTTTATAGAAAAGGGTAATTCTAAAACAAAAAAATTTTCGGAAGGATGGATTGAGTTTAAGAATAAAAGGATTGGCAAAAGAACGGCTTCCATGCTGAATGGAAATCAAGTTGGAGGCCGAAGACGAGCTCCTTACTATCATTGCCTATGGAGTATTAAATATCTTCATAAGTAAGTCTTTTTTTTAATAATAACATCAATGAAATAATCAAAATATTAGTGTTGATATTATTATAATATTAAGCAAAAACTATTTACACTTAAAATTCAAATCCTGCATTAAATCTAGCAAATTAATATTTCAATCCTTCATTTAAATTGATGTC
This sequence comes from Centruroides sculpturatus, assembly GCF_000671375.1. NCBI lineage: Eukaryota > Metazoa > Arthropoda > Arachnida > Scorpiones > Buthidae > Centruroides > Centruroides sculpturatus. Next base: position 408,651 of record NW_019385143.1, on the reverse strand, counting down.
GTTGATATGTTAGAATATTTTCTATTGTCTTAATCTTAACTAAGTAAAAAAAAATTACTTCTGGGTTCTTTATCTTCTGCCCTAGCAACATTTCCTGCCTGTCCTGTCCCAATAACCCAACCTGCCGATCTTTTTATTTAAGAGATATTTTTCTATATTTCCTCCTCCACACACCATAGTAATATATTCTTGCAATGAAACAAAGAAATTCACTTACAAAAATAATCCTCTAAAAGGGTCTGGGCATCATTGCTACAGTAATGTCTCCTTCCTCTTATCTGAGCTTACTTCAGCAGTGGCACACTCAAGATTTAATCTTGAAGAGTCAAGTTTAATGAATAAAACAATTTTTAATGCAAAATCATTAAAATTCCCACCTTATGTGACCACTAAATCATAAGTAATATAGAAATAGAACACACAACACAATATAAATACAGTAATAAAATGAATTTTAATTAGGAAAATATTTTTGAAAAATTTACTAGTGTTTGTTTTACTTTGGACCATGTTAAAGGCCACTTTGTCTCACTCCCTGGGTACACCACTGGACTTCAGCATTCATTCTGATTAGAAAAACAATTTAAAAATAGTTCTGAAAGTGCTCTTTTACAGGATTAAAGTTACCTAAAACTTAAAATTACTGCTTTATTGGAGTCAAAATGGCTAAAACATAAAACAGGTTTGACTGAATGATTTTGCTATTGAGTGGCTAAAAGTAGAATTTATTATCTTTGAATTGAAGGCATTCTAGAATGTTATTTTGAAGTGTGTTTGAAATTTCCATAGGTTTTATGTTTGGATTTTGTTTATATCTTGTGTAGATGGACTTAAAAAGTCTGAAAAAACTAAAGAAGTTTTATTTTGTGTTTTATCCTTCATGTTTTACTTGAACTTTTGATGTGTTGTATAACTAAAATAGAATGCATAACATAAATAATTCTTAGAAATGTGTAGAGAAATTAAAATATAAATAAACTTGTTAAATTGATTTCATTCTAGAACACATTTTATAAGATATTCTTTTACAAAGATGCATTTCTTATTTTAAAAAAATATATTAAATTTTAAATGTTTTTAATCTATAGTAAACAATTTTTCATTATCTTGACTGTGTGCAATCCTCAAACTGCAAATTTCCAAATAACAATTCTTTTAAAATTCAACAAAGATCTCTAAAGTCAGATTTAAATCTATGAACTAACAAACTAGAAACAATGGACATTGCTTGGTAAAGCAACTTATACAATGCTTAACATACATGGTAAATCTAATTTTAACAATTTTTCTTTACATAGTGATTGTTATGAAAAATTTATAATAAATATTGTATAGATTTCTTCAAAATAACAAACATTGTTTTGGTAACTTTAGAAATTCTTTAGTATATATTTAATTTTTTTAATAAATCATTAGAAGAGATAGTGATCATAAACAAGACATCACTGAGAATAATTGTTGGAGCAAGGCAAAGCTGAGCTACAACTAACACTTGCCTTCATGCATTCCTTGTCAACATCATAACTCTAGAATGAGTTCTCCATTCTTGATGAAATTTTCTAGGACAACTCATCATCACTCAAGGATGAACTGATTAAAATTTCAACTCTCAAAAATGATCCATTTTTGTAGAACTAGAGATAGGGGTCAAAACAAAGGTTGTGTTTTTCTTCAGTATTAGAGGTCAAAATGAGTTGACTAAGGCTATGTCCTACTTGGCAGTGTCTATTTATCAAGCCTATTTATCCAGAGATGAACTTGGTCAGTTCCAAACGGCAGTAGAGATATATCTAACAAATGAGCAAGTTAAACAAAGCAATGAAGACTACTTGCAGTCAACTGCAAGTAGTCTTCGTTGCTTTGTCAATATCGTCCTGCCTTCATCCAAAGATGACTCAGCTCTTGGTCTCTCCAAGTATTGATATTTTAATCTCTCAATTAATGCCAGAATCATGCTGAGAGTCAACTTATGGGTGCAAGGAGGTCTCGTCAATGGTTCACTAGGAACTATACGTTACATTATATATGCTCCTAATGCTAGCCCTCCAGTTCTTCCTCTGTTTATTTTAGTGGAATTCGATAGCTATCTATGGTAATTTGTTTCCAATAATCCCCATAACACGCTTTTCAAACGATGGCAGTATATTGCAATCTCGTAGACAGTTTACCCTTACCTTAGTATACTTGATGACTATACATAAATCACATGGATTAACTCAAAATAGATATAGGTAAAAAGGAGATAACTATTGGTCTTACCTATGTTGCATTCTGTCAAGTGAAAAAAATAACTGACAGTATTTTTAAACAGTTACAATAAAGATTGCTATGAGTCAATCTGTAAGTCCAAGGCATATAGTAATAGACAGAATTTCATGATATGTTGGCATAGCAATTAATTAGTGGCTTATTCTGACCTTATATTTGTACCTTTAAATAATACAATAGAAATCAAATATATTGTTGAGAATGAATGATTCTTTCTCTCTTTTTTCCTCATAGTCTAGAAAATGATGGTGCAAGCNATTTATATATAATTTTTTTTAAAATAAATTAACAATTCCAAATATAATGCAATTTGGAATTTTAATATTTTATATGCATTAGAAAATCGTAGATATCGCGCCTGTTTCTTTTTTTAAATAGTTCTTTGGCGATATCCAAGACTGTTTTGTTGGTTTCTGGAGACTTAACATGTATATCACACTTAGCAGCTATTAACAGTTTTACTATTTTGAGAAAACCGCTATCAACCGCACACATCAAAGGAGTGTAACCCCCAAAATTCTGTATATTTCTGTCTATTTTCGGATGCTTCAGCAAGACGAACGTTGCTGCTACAAAACCTCTTCCAGCAGCAATATGCAATGCAGTATCGCCATTTATATCTTGAGCATTCGGATCGCAACCCTTTTCTAACAATTTCTTTATCAATTCGCCGGCATTTTTCTTGGCTGCGTAATGGAGCAATGTATATTGGCTTCGATCTCTGACATTTGTATCTATTTCGTATTTTAGCATAGCCAGAGCCGAGAGAAAATTTCCGTGATCTATTGCGGTAGCTACAGGAATTTCTCCTAAATTATTTTTTATATTAATATTAGGTCTAGCTAAAAGAACAATTTCCATGGCTTCCAAATCTTCTTTTTTCCCCATTGCGATTATATGAAGAGGCGTATTTCCCAATTTATCTTTTAATTCTAAATCACATCTCGGTACCATCTCTTTTAGTATACTATGCAACGTCAATGTGTTGATATTCTTCCCAGAAGTACAAACTTTACATAAAATATGTATGGGTGTGCTTTCAGTCATTTTATCTTGTATGTTGTAATTTGCATTTCTTCGTTCCAGAAATAACTGTACTATTTCTTGATTGAAAACTTTTGGGTTAACAGATACATGGAGAGCCGTGATACCCTGAATATTGGTAAGGTTGACGTCTGCATGAGCTGCTAATAAAACCTTGACGATTTCTACATGCCCCAAATTGGTTGCTTCGATCAACGGCAATTTTCCCGTTGCTATATCTTGCGCATTGGCATTTATCCCTGCCTCAAGAGATCTTCGTACTTGCTCCACGTTATTATGCCGAATAACTTCATGAAATTCTCTGATTTTACTATCTAAATCTGTTCGGTGTATTTTATCCTCCAAACTTAAATGCTGGCGACAAGCGATCTTTCCCTTAACAATCGTATGGTCTTGAAAATTTCTACTCTCCTGAATATCTGCAATGGAATCGCCTCTTTTTCTGTTTGTGACGTTGTTAAGAGACATCCTTTACCGAATACGAAATTTAATTTCTAAATTGAGGGTCTCTATAGTCGTAAACTATACTAGACCTACAATCCGGAGATGTCGTTTGTTGGAAAGACAATAACGTTGTTTGTCATAATTAAATTTTAACAATAAAAAGGATTTTAACTGCACTTAATCTAAAACTAAAAGTATTCTGCGGTCTTATTTAATAAATGTAAATTACGATTGACTGATTCGGTTGCATTTAATGTATATGTTATATATATATATATATATATATACAGTATATATATATTTACATGTAATTCTTTATTTGTTAAAATAAATTATATACATTTAGCTTAGAAATAAAATAATTTATTTAAATAATTCCACGTGCATAATTTCAGTACAAGCAGTGGTATTAAGAATGAGATTACTACTTTCTCATTAACAAAAATGAGGTCCTAAAAACATAAACAAAAATAGAATAAAAATACACAACATAAACTCCGAATAATAGTCTCTTACAATAGTTAAAAATAAAAGAGGCTAGATAGATAAAACTCCGTTAACAGCGCTGTTAAAACGTGTAAAAATTCAGTCGAATAATATTAAATATAAAGAATAATTACCTAATTTCTTTTCTTGGCGCTAGCAATAAAAATATCAATTTAATTTATAATGTCGATAGTTTTTAATAATTTTATCAAATACAGTAGTTTAAGTTGCAATTTCAGAGGAACGTTCATCATATCAGCGATTGAGAAGCCATTGATTTCTATCATTTTTATAACCTCGAAACAAACTCGACTAATTTTTTTGAATAAACTGAATTTAATAATAAAGTAAAACTGAATATTATAATAGAATGTAACAAAAAATTAATATGATTAAAAATTACTTCACAGAATGACAATGCCACAATAAATAATTGCTCGTTCTATTTTTACTTTCCTCCGCTCTGTTATAAATAACAGAAGGAAAGTATGCAGTGACGTGACGTAGCGTGGGTGTCAGCCGCCCGGGGCGAAGGAAAATTTCGCCGCCCCCTTATTTAGGTATCTCAATTTAAAAGACAAAAATTCAGTTTCGTCACAGAATAAGTAATGAAAAATTCCGTACTCATTTCAATTGGTCCGAATCGTAGGTGCGACAAAAATATGAAATGAAATGGTTCAAATTTTTACAAGATATTATTTATTGTGAAATTTTGCCGCCCCCACTACGCTACGCCACTGAAAGTATGGCAATCTGTGAAAAAATAACCCCCAAGATTTTTTACATTATTGGACTCGGGAGATCTTGAAACGTCGAGAAATGCAGAAAAAAAAACAATTTTTTTTTCTGTTTGTGTGGATGTTAGTGTATGTGTGTGTTTGTGGCGCGATTTTGTTCACTTTTCCGACTTTTCCGGCAACATAGAGGCGCCATCTGTTATAATATTTTATTAAAATCTTTTTATATTTTTAGCCATTATAAAATGCCAATAAACTTAATTTCGAGGGTAGGGATGGTTTTTATAATTAAAAAAAAATTGTAAATGTTACTAACGAGTGAAGTAGCAATTAAGTCTGACCCTATTCCAGATTTGACACACGATCCCCTTTATCTCTCCCCCTGTCGACATTTAACCACTAAAATTTAACATCATCTATCGCCCTAATACACAAACCTCCCTGCAAAATTTCAGAAATTTTCGGCAAAAATCACAGGAGTTA